>NW_019208927.1:318006-440993 GCF_001890105.1 Penicilliopsis zonata CBS 506.65
GAGGGGAGGGGAGCGACGCTTCGACGATCGATTGCGTCTGTCAGAAGGAGAGAGGCATACAGCGAAGGGCGACATAGTCGTAGTGGTTGAGCTTGTTGACAGCCTCGAGCTTTCCTCCGATGTAGAACTCGTGAACCTGGGTGTTGAGGTACTTGATGGCAGGGTGTTCCTCGTCGCCGCCGAAGACCAGCTCGGCTTCCTTCGCCCTAGTAATCAAATCCGCGTCAGCTAGACCCACTAGAGGCTGAACCCCCGTTATCAACTTCTGATTATCGCCGTTTAGAGTAACGTGGCCTCCAACATCAGGACATTATAGCCCCTGCCAAGAAATAGATCCATGGCTGCTGGTTGGTCGTTCCCCTTTCTCCTGGGGGGGGGGTTCACAGCGAAAGATAGCACTCACTTGTTAGGGCGGTAGACATCGTCGACGGTCAGAATAGCCAGATTGCGGTCGTCGCGGAAGTCACGAAGGGTGACACGGGATCCAGCCTTGAGCTTGGTCTCATCGAGCACCTGCTGGGAGACATCCAGGGTGATGGGCATGGAGAAGACATTGCCGTCGGCCAAGCGAGATTCCTCAACAACTCTAAAACAAGACCCCTGTTGTTAGCGGCGCGCTGATTATGAAAACATTTCGTATAGAAAAGGACTATTGGGATATGAAAAGCAAATCGGGTCTCTATCGTTGCGCGTCCGTCAAGGGGCAGCAGAAAGCATACCTGTCGTAGTCCTTCTCGTTCATGAAACCTGCAAAGAAACAGCGTTAGAGATCTCTTCCTAGTTCCTGGCGTAATTCAAGCCGGAGAAGTTTCAACTTACCCTCCAGGGGACTGAAGCCACCGTTCATAATCAGCTCGAGATCGCAGAGTTGGCGCTCAGTCAGAATAATAGCGGGGAGGCGCTCCGCCTCAGCGGCGAGCTGCTCCTGGCGCGGGGCATCGCGAGCAATAAGGTCCTTCAGGACACCACCATGAGGCTTGTTGGCCATTGTGAGAGTGTTTGGGCGAGTAGTTGGTATCGAAGAAACAGCAATGACTTTTTTCTCTGAAGAAAGAACAGAGCAGAGCGTAGTGGAAGGATTGGGTTTCTCTCCACTAGCGAATTAGGCGGGGTATTGTAAGAGAAGAAAAAAGAAGGACACGAGGACAGGAGGAAGAGGAAGAAAAGCAAGTTGAGTGGTTTAGAAATACCAGGCTCAGAGCCAGACCAAGGGGCGAGGGGCCCAAGAAATACAGGCCTCATGCCGTCAACGCTTCTGAGAAGAGTCGTCAACTGTGGAGCTTGGGCGACCCTACCGGGCCCCGAAGTACGTATACACTGACTGATACAGCGTCCAGGTTCATGGATGGCCAAATGGCCATCAATTAATCTGAAAACTTGGTGTGTCGATCGTTGAACTCCCTGAAACTACGAGAATATTGCATACTATATAGGATGTTTCCCGTCGCTCTGGTTCAATTCCTCCAAAGCTACTACGGAGTCATTGATCCTTCTTATCACCACTGTCAAATGGCTGGTATCACAGTTCTCCACGGCACCGTTTCCGGAGTACTACTAAGTATGTAGTACTACAAGTGTTCCCTCTCCTCTTCCTTCCCCCCCCCCCCTGACGAGTCCACATGAGATTTTCAGGGGTGTGAGACGACTGATTCAGCGTCTGGATTCCTGTCGGATGAAGACGTATCCTGCTACGTAAGTGTTGTCCCTGAGTCTCATCCCTAGGCTTCTCCTGAACATGTCAGTTTTAGACCAGGCAATAGTTAACGAAACTAGACAAAAACCAGAGACTTATGCCGAGTAACTAGCACCAACTGACTATCCGTATCGGTCGAATCCAGGGTCCTTGTTCTAGAACAGACCCTGTTTCCCCTTGCCTCAACGATCTGTCGATGGCGAAGACCGGGGACCAGAAGCGTAATTTTCTCCGGTTCCGAACGTGCGTGCCAACCCCGCACGTGATCTGCCCCACCCAGAGCCACGACGTGACGACAAGAAGAGACTAGCGCCATCACGACATCGTCTTGGCTGCTTGCGTGATTCATCCGTTCCTGAATATGGAATAGCGCGCTTTCCTTATCAGCTGACTCGCGCAGCCCTAGAACCTCCTATCGAGGTTCTCCAAAAGGGGAACTACTACTAATACTACTACTACTACTACTACTACTACTACCACCTAGGTAACAGCCAGGTATAAATCAAGTCGAGTGTCTTCATCCTGAGCTCTTGCCAATGGTTATATGCTCGCGTTGGAGTTGCACTCGCATTGCTTTAAATAATGGGTACTAGTAGTATGCAGGGGTAGAATAGAGGGTGGCTGGAGAACCTGTTACTCCCATCAGAGGCAATCTACACATACATTGAAGAATTTACAACCTAATCAATTATGGGAAATATTGCTAATCTTTTACCTGTGTGTTGATGATACAGCGGTGGTTACTAACATGAGAAAACCAAGTGTGGTGTGCAGGTAAGCTGCCACTGGCCGAGTGCCAGAGAACCGCCGTAAGTGAGAGAATGGCCTGAACCCATGGTCATTGAAGAGATTTAGTCTGTCTTCTTTTTGCGTCAATGCCTTGAGTTGTAACAGTTTTCAGTAACAATCAAGCTATTATTCAATTCGCGTCATATTACATCACTCTCTGATTTTGACGGAACACTTTTCCGTAGAACTAAAAACCTTACAAAAGATAATCTCCTATGCGAATAACAAAAAAGGTCTTTATCATTTTGATTTATTCATGTAATCATTATTGCCAGGACTCAAGTGTCTCGGGGCAGCGCAAGGATTTGTTTCTATGTACAGTCAAACGCAGGCGTTCTTTTTTTGGAAACCGCTCGTCAGAAAAACCATCAGAAGTCATCAATAAGATGTTGGTGGAAGGGGTAAAAGAGAGAAAAAAAAAAAAAAAAAAGGAAGAGCCTTTAGCTCAAGTGTTCCGCTAAGTCATGGATCCGCCGATGATAAACGCCTTGTCAAATGAAGAGAGAAAAGGGAAAGCCGAAGAAGAAGGGGGAAAGGAAGAAGAAGCCAGGGCCGTTGAGATGCAAGCAAGTCAGACTTGGGTGGTGTACTGCTCCTAGTGGAGGTCTCATTCGACAGTGAGTTGAGTCTGCAGAGCCCTGGTAAGAGCCTCTTCCTGGCGCTTACGCTCCATCTCCATGAGATATTGTTGGTATCTGGAGCGAGGGTTGTGGATGCCGCACTCAGTCTTCTGCTGACCCTTCCAGCGACCCGATCTCTCATCGTCGGACGCCTTGACAGGCTGGGTGGAGTGGTAGTCACCGATGCTTTTGTAGCCGCGGTCAAGAAGTTCGTTGTAGGGAACATTGTTCTCCTGGATATACTGCTTAACCTGATCAAAGCTCCAGTTGGCCAGGGGATTGATCTTGATCAGGCCAGCTTCGTCGACTTCAATGATGTCCAAGTCTCCCCGCTTGCCACCTTGGCTGCGGCGGCGTCCAGTCAACACGGCGTGCACGTTGAGTTCGCGGTACGCACGGTTGGCGGGCTCAACCTTGGCAACCCAGTCGTAGGTCTCGTCGTCAGTCTCCCACAGACGAGCACCGTACTTCCTGCTGAACTCTGCCTCAGTCTCCACCCCGTCTGGCTTGTAGGTATGGATGTTGACCAAAGGATAGGTCTTGCGGACCCGTTCCACAAGGGCAAGGGTCTCAGGGAAGTGATGCAGGGTATCGAGGAAGATCAGATCGACCATCTGAGGTCGGGGGATCTTCAGTTTTGACAGCATGTCGAGGGTGACAAGGCCAGTAAGACCAAAGGCTGTAGTTTGGAAGAGGTGAGGCAGAGACGTGATGCACCATCTCAAGACTTCTACACTCCAGTTAGTCTACATTGATTCAAGATCAAAAGGCAAGAGACCTGGCTGACCTTGGGGCTCAAGGAATTGAAGCTGACGGTTGAGGAAGCGAAGGTGAGGCTTGGTGAACACAATCTCTGGGAGATAGTCTTCACTCGAGCTGCCACTCACGTAGCCAGACTCGGTGTGGACTTCTTTGTCGATGGTCTCCGAGTCGGAGGGGTAGTTGACGGGCATCTTTGCAGGCATCCTGACCGATGCTAGGGATTACAAGAGTATTATGATGGAAAAGTGACCAAAGAAAGATCAGATTTAGGTAAGACTGAACGCAGAGGGGGGCAAAATGCTCGGGTCTCAGGCGTTGTATGAGGAAGAGAGGGATGCCAGAGGGTAGGAGAAGGCTTGCAAGGGCAGAGAAGTACATAAAAAGAAGGGAAAGACAGGGGGGATCACGACATCATCAGGCCCTGCCCCCAGGTAGCCTTCAACAGGGTCAAGAAAGGCAATCACAGTGAGTCCCTTCACTGCCAGGCCATTCTTCACCCAATCCGGTATAATTTCTGCCATGATTCAATCACGAAATCCTGGTGACCGCCTGCTGTTTGAGGGACTCTGCTAAAAAAATGAATTCCCTCATGCACCAGGGAAATCACGCAATATCTGCACAGACGGATCAGGTAGGTTCCCGTAGCCGGTTACATAAGCCGCCCAGCAGCGCAGCTGATAAATCAGGCACATAGCCAACCTCCAGAGCTCAACTCTCACCACGGAAGAGCGGAGAATGGGACGGAATGGTCGGATGTCTGACATTATTACCGGATGGATTCAGGTGGTCCATCGGAACCCGACATATGCCATCGAACCTTCTCTCGTTATTGTTCGGCGATTCTGTTGTGCGTCAGCTGAAATGCTCTAGAAACAGCTGGGCAGCTTACCAATACATCCATTTCACTGTCAGCTGTTGCGTAATGCCTCATGCATCTGAAAAATCATCTGTAGAGTCATACTGCACTCGGTATTTGGCTCTGTGTGGCCATGACACACCCGGCTTGCAGCCCTACTATATTGATGAAGTCCTTGACGTCTGGCGGGTTCTGCCCGGCGGTGTAATAGTATCACCACGTGACAAAACTAGCTACTGGCAAGTACCCAATCATCAACGCTGAATGCACACGAGTCGCGAACCCCCGCAGTCACGTGGCGTTTTTTCGGAGAGTGATTCTATGGCTGTTGATCCTCTGCCACTTTGCAGAAGCATCGACGGTCGGGTGTCTGCCCTGTATTCCAGCAGGACGCGAGTTGCAATACTGTCGGGTGATCCAATCTACATTGGAGGTTATCTTCCTGCTTTGATAATCCTCGAGATATAGTCGTTGGCAGCACAAGTGAACAGACAATGGCGTCTACTCAAACCCCCACTCGTCCAGAGCGGCCAGTTCTGCGACAGACTCTCTCCAGTGGCTCTTTCATTCAGGACCACCAACAATATAAACCCTGTGCACCTGTCACACAAAATATTGGGGATGTCCTCCGTGGCTCGGGTGATGTCCTTCGGGGACCGCTTATGCTCAATGCCAATCCGATCAGTCCTGATCCTAGGAAGATTACCGACAGCGGCGTTACCCACAGCATGTTCAACAGCCACGCCGACACCCTCGCGAGAGACGTCCCTAAGCTGGTTGCCACCATCTTCTACAAATCTGCCAGTCCCGTGCATCCTCCTCAACACCCCGACGTCTCGTCACATGTGAAACCCGGGGAACGGCTCCCCTCGCCCACGGTCCCCGTTGGATCGGCTCCAACGGTTGACATCGAGAAGCTGCCCCGGGAGCCTCCAGCACCGGAGCCAGAGCCTCTAGACCATCTTTACGGGCCATACGTATCCCAGCTTTGCCTGACCAACTTCCTTCAGATCGTCGAATCTCTCCACACTCCCTACCAGCGAATGAACTCATCCCATCGTTGCCTTGATCGTGACGAACAGCCCCGGGTAGTCGAAGTCACCTTTTCGCCGCCCCCAAACCCGGAATACCTGCCCTTTGCAGACTTGAGGAAGCATGAGAGCATATGGCGATTTGAGCGGGAATGGAACGTCGAAGTTGTGCTTCAGCAGGAGAATGTGTTCCGTCGGCACAAGCGTCTGGCCGTTTTTGACATGGATAGCACCTTGATCCAGAACGAAGTGATTGACGAGATCGCCAAGTTCATTGGTGTGGAAGAGAAAGTATCTGTGAGTTTTCAATAGTTCTGTGGGAAGATCCAAATAGAACAACGACACTGATCTTCTTGTTGCAAGGAAATCACCGCTCGCGCTATGAACGGCGAGCTTGACTTCTCAGCATCGCTGAAGGAGCGGGTTGGTCTCCTCAAGGGAGTCCCTGCAGATGTTTTTGAAAAACTCAAGTCGATAATTACCATCTCCCCTGGCGCTCGTGAACTGTGCAAGGCGCTCAAAGCCCTTGGCTTCAAACTTGCGGTTCTGAGTGGAGGCTTTCAGCCACTTGCAGAGTGGTTAGCTGGGGAACTTGGCCTCGATTACGCCTTTGCTAACCATGTATGGCAACATGACCTACAATCTATTTCTGATTTTCCATGGGGGGTTCTCTTAGGCTAACTAGACGACTCACAGCTCGAGGTTGACGAAGCGTCGCAAACCCTGACGGGCAAACTTGTGTCCTCCTTCCCTATCGTTGATGCTGCACAGAAACGGTCTCTACTCCACTCGCTAGCGGAAAAGCATTCCATCCCCATCTCGCAAACCATTTCTGTAGGCGATGGCGCCAATGACCTCTTGATGCTCCATGCCGCAGGCCTTGGTGTTGCCTGGCGTGCCAAGAGCAAAGTGCAGCTTGAAGCACCAACACGTCTCAACGGGGAGAGTCTCGTTGATATTCTCTACCTTCTTGGCTTGGACGAATCGGACATCAACGATCTGACGACTGTGTAATCCGGGCTCTTTGCAAATCTTCAAACCTTCTCCAACCAAGGAATCAGCTGGTTGCGCACCGGTTGAAAGACAGACGATTCCGCACAGCTAGGAGCAGGTTCTCTGCCTTATTTTTGGTATATCTTGCCCATTGAATATTCTCTACACGCTAGTAGATTACTGTGTTAATTAATGGCTTTCTAATCGTCATCTGTAAAAACCCTGCGAGTTCAAGAAAACATGGACATCCGATTTAATCGAGAGTCCCTGGTGCGAAGGACCGCTATTTTAAACTCATGATAATACTCAATACATTTGAAAGAAAACCCTTGGATATGATACTTGAAAATGCCGTTAATTTGTCATCTGATTTCACTATAGCATGACAACCATATTCAATTGTATATGCTGCTCAAAATTCCAGTAAAGACTGCGCCTATAATGTACAGTGTGCAGATAGCGGTCGTGATTATGCCATGGTGTGCTCCCAAACAGCAGATCACTCAGCAAGACCGACTACCAGCAGCTAGTGTGTTGAACCTGTATGTTATTAGAAGGTTGAAAAATTAGAGTCGATAAGGGATTCAGCCTCTAGCTTCGGCTACGATAGCGCTGTCGATCCTCTGCTCGGCTGTCCCGGCGGCACGTCTCTTCTTCAACACGTTCTCGATGAATGCTTCTCCTGCCTTGTAACTGCTTCGTACCAGAGGACCGGAAGCACAGTAGAGGAAGCCCATGTCCAGTGCTCGCTGACGCCACTGCTCAAATCGGTCGGGAGTAACGTATTCATGAACTGCCATGTGACGCTTCGTAGGACGCATATACTGGCCGAAGGTGACGACATCGACATTAACCGCGCGGAGCTGGCGAAGGGCATCCCAGAGCTGCTCATCAGTTTCCCCGAAACCAAGCATAAGCGAGGTCTTGGTGATGAGCGAGGGGCTCGCACGTTTTGCGGCGTCTAGGACTCGAATCGATTGCTGGAAAGTGGCGCGGCGGTCCCGAACATGCGGTGTCAAAGCCTCGACGGTCTCAACATTGTGCGCATAGACGTCTAGGCCGGAGCGAGCCACCAACTTCACCATCTCCAGGTCACCCCAGTAGTCACCCGTCAAGCATTCGACAAGGATATTGGGCGCCTTCTGTTTAATCTTTATCACTGTTTCCGCAAAATGATGGGCGCCACCATCTGCAAGATCGTCCCGGTCGACGCTCGTCAAAACAACGTACCCGAGGCCCCAGCGTGCAATCGCCTCTGCCGTGTTTTCGGGCTCATGTGGATCAAGCGGAGCCGGTTTCCGCGAAGTCTTGACGCTGCAAAAACGACATCCACGAGTACAGGTGTCACCCATGAGCATAATCGTGGCCGTGGCTGCCGACTTATCACTGCCCCCCCAACAATCGGAGATATTCGGACAACGCGCTTCCTCACAGACTGTATGCAAGTTAAGGCCTCTCAGGTCTTTCTTGAGACGTTGGTAGTTCTTTGAATCGGGGATCGGAGTTTTCAACCAAGACGGGAGCCGTGTCATCTCCTTCTTTCGGCCTGCCGGTCCAACCATGGCGGTTTTAAGCGCATACGCTTCGGAGGGGTCAAGGGGTTCATCGTCATTGCCGCGAGAGACAAAATCTGCAAAGGAAGGGCCCGCGTTCAATTTATCTTTGAAGGTTGTCGTCCGTCGTCGGGGAACAGCCGCAGGTGCAGCAGTGGCAGACTCCTGGGATGCCGTAGCGTAATCACGACGGCCGATTGATGGTAAAACCGTGTTCGGGAAGTTCTTCGATGACGCATATAAGCGCCTTAAGCTATTCGTGGAGCTCGCCATTATGTGATTGATTTCGCCTCTGTCAAGGTGTGTTGGGGGAACTGAAACCACTGAATTCCGCGGGAAAGAAGAGATGGCGGATAAGGGACGGATCATCGTTGCGCCGTTATCAGCTCACGACCTAAACCCGTTATCGGTCCTGATCGGCAGTTAACAATAGGAGAGTCAGCGAAGATCTGCCAGCTGCTATTGGAGACAAAATATACGTGTTATTTAGATACAGCTGTCCTCGGGGGAGGGTATTTGATTCTATTAATACTATGCTATTGATATTTCAGCTGGCATGATGTGCAGATCTAATGGATGAATATATGGGGTGTAGCGGTTGAATGGACAAAGAAAATAAAATGCAAATGGGACAGGAGAAAGACTGGCTGAGGAACGAATCGCATCGCAATATGAGATGCAATCAAGAAAAAAAGGTAGTCGGCTTGTCTTGAAAGAAGGAAAAGCTAATCAAAAAGAATTTCTATAAAGGTGCGGAACGAGTGACAAGGAAGCATTGAGGAAGGAACGAATGACGATAGGAAATATAAGTATTAAAGAATGGCAGATTCTCAAGATTTGGCTTCGAGAACTTGAGTGAGGACTGTGATGGCGGCTTTGATCGTTTCGTCTGTCCTCCCACTAGTAGCAAGGAGTAGCTTATCAATGAGATTATCAAGGTCTTTGCGAAGCTCGACACTGCGTGCTCCCAGGACACGATCTCTGAACTGTGAGGCTGATGGCGTAGGGCAATGGACTCCTAATGGGGTTCGACCTTTTTTGGAGGCTGGATCGGGGTGAGGCTGAGTATTGCCATGCGACGGCCCGTTGTGTTTGCGATATGAATTGGCGAGCGGGACGATATAGTTGCGAGCGATGAGAACCGCACATAGACAATCCAGCAGGTTTTCTGGCACGTCGGGAAATATCTTGCGGAACGGTCGTAAGATGGCATCCTCATCGCTTTTTCGAAGAAACATGATGACCGGAGAAGTGAGTCTAAGCATTGCACGCGGAAAGTCCTTTACGGACTGATCAAGCTGGTCGAGGGTCCACTCATGATCCCACCACTCCTTATCGGACATGTTGGAGAGCCCACTTGGGGAGTCGTGGACGGCTGGCTGACGAGTCGTATTCTTATTCGAGACGGTCTTGGGAGGCGAAAAAGAGCCCAGCTTTTCCGAGTCTGTTTCGTCACCCACCACCGTTGATGCAACGCTTTCAGAAGTCGCAGACGCTGAATCTGAATACTGATCGTGCCCGTGTCCATTTGCATCTGGGTATTCCTCAGCTAAATAGGAATATGCAGCATAGCCGCTGTCTGGCATCTCAAGCGGTGTGTCGGGGCTGAATGCCGATACCTCATGAAGTTGTTGATCAGGTGTTGAAGGTATTATCGGGTGCTGTGGAATCGGAGGTATGAAGCCCATCGAATGGGACGATTGTCGAGATATATCAACAAGACGTGGCTTCGTGGCAAAAGCCAATCGCTGTATTCATGTCAGTTCTACCGCGCTTTTTTCAAAATGTTTAGGGGATATCTGAAAAGCATACCACCGGTTCATCTTTGCGTTTCCTTTCCACCTTGAAACTTGGACGAGGGGGGCTGTGTTGAACGATCTGAAACTTTCGCCGATTTGCTTCTTTCGGCTTCTCATCTAGCACCCCTTGAAGCCAGTTTTGACAGTATGTTAGGTTACTGGGCACCCAACTACTCGCCTCACTGGACATTGTTTCGGCCCTTTCCCTACTCCCGTCAGATGTATCTTTGTTATGATCATCTTGCTTCTTGTCGTCATCAATCTCCAGAGAAAGGGAAGACGTTGACTGGGTTTCTGGGGTCGGAATTGATGGCATCGACTCGCTATGTTCATCCACAGACTGCGTTGGCACGAACCTCTCATGTGGGATAGGCACGATGGATACCTCGACCGGGGGTTGGTTTTCCTTGTCCACATCGAAAATCGGGGAAGCGTCACAGGCTACACCTATCTTAAGGTCGGGCGAGTAGCAGCTATCGGAAACATCTCCATCATCGTCACGGATCTCACTCCTTGTCTGTGGGAAGAATGTTGGCGATGGCTTGGCCTTTGAAGCTCGCGGTTCGGAAATGGATGGACTGGGGAGAAGACCAAGAGGCTGCAAGCTCGCCGCGAGGTTTTGATCCGAGCACCAGTTACGCAAAGTCTTGAAGCCATTCAGAGGGCGCTGCTGTTTGGTTTCCTTTTGGGCCACAGGCTTGGTGCTGCTATCAAAAGACGGGGATGTCGGCAGTCTAAGCGGGAAGGGCTCTTTCATCCGTTGTACCGAACGGAACGGCGAAATAGAGACAGGCCGCTCTGCGGAGGGTCTCCTGGGTCGCCAGGTTGAAAAGTCGACCTGCTCAGCACGAACACCGGCAGAAGGATCAGCCAAGAGAGATCCATGTGAGTGCTTCCTCGGGATGCTATGAGTCCTAGGGGGGAACAGCGCCGCCGCTGGTGGCTGGTCGAATTGTCCCATCGCGATCTGCTTCGCCGCGTAGTATCGTGGGCGCTCGGTGAAGTAGAATTGGTTTGAAGGGGGGTGAGTATATGGCGAGGTTGGGGTATCACTGTGTATAAACGCCATGTTGAATATACAGACGTGAGGATCAGGTAGTTGTGGAAGAGCAAGACACCCTAGTCAAGCAACACGTCCAAAAAGAAACGCGAACTTCCAAGGAAGGGGTTGCCAAATCCTTATACAGGACACACACCGTTCAGATATCCCTTGGATGCTACTCATTAGACACACTCACACACACACCACACACCACCCCGGCCGCGGGCGTAAATCTCCATCCCTTCACAAATAACACCGGTCGCTGGAACATGGGCAGTCACTAATAGGTCGCTACCTGAGCCTTCCTTGCATGCCGGACGGAGTCAGGGTCAAGGCGCCATCTCGAGTAATTGGCCAAGATTCCAACCAGCGCCACCTGTCGAGGCACAGCAACGTGGATGTGCAGCTTCCCACCGCCCCAAGTTCCGTCATCAAGTAGGGAATGAGACATCCTTGACAAGGAATCTCCCAGACAGCAGACAAGATTAGGTTTGCCTCCCAGCCAACGGGCAAAAGTGTTCGTGCCCCTGCCATCCCTTGCTTGCAATTACTCTCCCATACTTGGAGATGGCCGCCAGTTCGCGGTCGACGCGCCGGTCCCGAGATGACCCAATTTAACTCTAAACGCGAAAGGCGGAGATTTGAGGTGCATGCATGATCAAGGCTGACTGGAATATCTATTAGAGGCAGCACGCTGTGATGCCTGCCAGTCCCTTGAATGCTGATGATGTCTAGCGGTCACTTCAATTTCCGAGCACACCGAGTTTGTGAAGACAGTAGGCATTCTTCATCATGTATCACCTCTAAGATAGACACATAATACTCCTCGAAACTTGAGGGTTGTCGCATCCTGTCGGCCATAGACGTGGCTGGAGAATGATGTTGTTCTGGCTGTAGTTGAACGTTACAGTAACAAACTAAAAATACCACCCCGGCAGTTATCAGATGTGCAAACAATGCAAACACAGCTTTTATCGCAGATCTCCAAGAAAAAAGTGCCTGTCTCGGCTGTCAGCCCAAACCCCCCCCTCCCCTCCCCCGTGGAACAACCAATTTCTAACTGTTCCTGATGCTGTCTGAGAGTTTCATTGCGTCGACTCTGGCGTCGTCGAAAACTCCGCAATCTGCGACGCTGAGAGATGTAGGGATCTGTGTGCACGAGCTGCAGCCAGCGCCTGCTTTGCGCTCGGCGTTCAAGAAGAGTTCGACATCGACTAATTGCTTGGCTGTGAGCGCATCACATGTGTATGCAGCTCAGGCTGAGAAAGCGATTGTCCATGTCTACAGCAGGGAGAGGGGAAATCAGGAGGCGGTCATTCCATTCCCCGAGCGGATACGCAGCATTGCACTTGCCGGCGGGGAAAACGGGGATATCTTGATCCTGGGCACTGAGGGCGGGCGGTTGATTGTGTGGGAGGTGAGTTTAGAGAATTCTCGATTGACAGAATTCTGCATATTGCGTTTGATGAAGGGTGAGAGTTAATTTGTGCGTTTCATATGTCAGACGTGTACCGGACGCCAGGTATCTACCACCGCATCGCATCTACAGCCCGTAACGTCTCTCGTGGTGGATCCGACTTCAAATTTTGTGATTTCAGGCTCGTTGGATGCCACCATCTATGTGTGGTCGCTGCCTGGTATTATCTCGTTTGCAAAGCCCTTGAGTCACGATCGACAACAGTCGAATTCGCCTGTGCGGTCGTTCTCGAATCACCGTGCTGCAATTACCTCTCTCGCTGTTGGGCATAGCAATGGCCGGTACAACATTGCTGTATCTACCTCAAAAGACAATATTGCTATTGTCTGGGACTACCACACGGGCCGGGTTCTGCGGACTTTCCTTCTCCCTTACAGCGCAACATCTGTCACCCTAGACCCCGTCGATCGCGCTTTCTACGTGGGATATGAAGATGGCAGTACTCACGCGATCAATTTCTACAAGAATCAGTCGGTGCAACACCCTCTGCACGATCTGTCACTTCAATCTACACCAGCACAGGTGACTGCTGAAAGCCGATGGTTACCGCCATCCTCTGAGTCCGGCGCAGTCGAGAGCCTTGCCGTATCATACGATGGGACAACTTTGCTATCGGGACACCGAGATGGGAAGGTTTTGTCGTGGAATATTCCTCGAGGAAAATATGCGTCTACAGTGACAGACTATACACACCCTGTGACCAACTTGGTGATGCTTCCTCTGGCAGGCTTATCTCATCTGGATTCTGCTCTGAAGCGAGTGTCACGTACAATCGTCAAGCCCCGATATGACCACGCCCTGTCAGATTCATCAAATACATCAGGGGTCATCCCCGCCGAGTATACGCTTAGCACGCAGCTACTAGCGTCATCGAGCTCAAAGGCTGCATCAAAATCTAGCGACTTTTCCCACGCCTTGACTCATGCTTTCTTTCCCCAGTCGATAATAGAAGAGGGCCTTGCAGAGTTAGCAAACTTCGGCCAACTGGCCGTCAATGGGAACCAAACGGTGCAGATCCGAGGTGATTCCGAAGCCATTGCCGCCAAAGATTTGCGCATCGAAGCCCTGGAGAGGGAGGTCTCTACGCTGAAGACAAAGGTCTCGGTCAATGAGAATGCCCGACATGCCTCGACTGAGGAGGTCTCCAATCTGCGCTCTGAACTGGCGAGGCTCCAGGACTACATCAACGAACTCAATCAGAAACAGGACATGGCGCAGCGCGAGAGGGTCCTACGCAAGGCGCGCAAAGAAGAGCGCGAGGCGAAAAGACGAGAAGCGTGGTTTGCTGCCGAGAAAAAGGGCAAGAATGGAGACGTGGCTATGAAGGCGGCGGATGCTGAAGACTCAGTCTTGACCAGCGACACCGACGACCAAAGCAGCGGTGAGGATTGAGAAGAACTCTACATAGGCAGCTGCATGCGTGTCTCTCCTTACTTGCGGTTTAATCTCGTCGATATCTTGAATGGCCTCCAATCCGCATAGTCTATCTGTTAGAACCTTCCAATTGGTGTTTCTTTTTCTGTGGGTGAAGGCGCTACTGGTTTGAAAAAGTTACCTGTATGGACTGAGGTTTGTTTATACTAGTATATAGAGCATTGCGTGTTTGAAGTCACTATAATAATAGCCAAGTTCTGTGTACCTACAAGGATCTTGGGCGTTATTCGGCAATTTCACCTCTCGGTCATTTTGATATTGCCGGGCTTTGATACTGTGATGAGATCATGCTTGAATTTTATGTATTTTATATATTTTCTCTTAGTATGAACCCTGTACATCACCCCCGTCCAAGGTTTCCGAACCAGCAAGCTCCTTGACAATCCTCACACCGGAGCTGGCACCGATTCTATCAGCACCAGCCTTGAGCATCTCGACGCAGGTTTCCGCCGTGCGGACCCCGCCGCTGGCCTTGACTTTGCATCCCTTCCCCATTGAATCGGCTGCGGCACGCATGAGAGCCACGTTGTCGACGGTGGCGCCGGCGCCCTTAAACCCAGTGCTGGTCTTGATGAAGTCCGCACCGGCCATACACGCGATGACCGAGCCCGCCACGATCTCATTCCGGTCCAACTGCGATGTTTCCAGGATGACCTTCAGCTTGACGGGGGCGGGTGCCGTTTTCCGAACGGCCAGCACGTCGTCGTAGACCGCTGTGTACCTTCCCTCTTTGAGGAGTGGATAGTTGAGGACCATGTCGAGCTCGGAAGCGCCATGCTCGACGGCTTCGTGTGCTTCGCGCACTTTCTCTGCCGTAGCATCGGTCCCCTCATGGAACCCCACGACGCAGGCAACCCCGACGCTCGCTTCGTTCTTCAGATTTTCCACCGCGCGAGCGACGTGTCTCAGCCGGACACACACTGTGGCGAACTGGTACTCTCGCGCCTCGGCGCAGAGGCTATCGATCTGGGCTTCTGTCGCATCGAGGGACAGCAGGGTATGGTCGATCGTCCGGTGGATGGTGGACGGGGCGGGAGTGTGGTGGACGGTAAAGGTTTCCGGGAGAAGATCGATCATGGTGGAAATGTAGGCTGCCCAATCGGCGTCTGAATGGGGGACGCCCTCCATATTTGGCCGAAACATCTTTTTTGTACTATGGAATAACTGACAGCGTTAGTTGAAGTGAGGGGATACCCATCTTCGGTCGTGGCGCTGCAAAACATACGCAAGTGGAGAAAGATTCCACGAACAGTAGAACTGACGTGAACAAAAAAAAAGACCGTTTATATCTCCAGGGCTATCCAATTGCAAACCAGCTTAAATACGCGTATATTTCTTGTTTGGACCGAATAATAAGGCTCGGAGGGAAATGTCTACCTTGAGCGAGATAGTTGGTTGCACTCAAGTAATTCGTATACCTCTGTACAATAGTCAGAAATGCGGGGTAAATATATTAGTTTTCGAGATGGCCATGGCCAGGATTTCTCTTGAATCAGTCGACATATATTCAGTTCGAAGTCTCAAGCAAAAACATGATGGAAGTCCTAGCCACGGAACGACATGGCCATCTTGAAGCGGGATATATAAATAAGGGACTATTAGAGTTGGTCTTACCTGACCGAGTCTTTTTGTGCAAGCCACACAACAGTTGAAGAGCTGATACAGATCAAAACCGAGAGCGAAACCTGGACAGATAAGTTAATTGCAACAGGTATCTAGGATCAAATACTAAATAGTAGCTACAGTGACCAGGTAGTATAATAATACTAGGAGACAACCCACGTGATATCGATGATCATACATACATCATCGAAAAGCTTACTGAGCTGCATAGAATATTGACAAAATTTGTACAACTACGGAATGACCAGTGTAGATTTATACACAGTTGATAGCAATACAACAAGAGAGGCTTCAGAATGGCATTACTTCATTAACCAACTCTCAGTCCGCCCAGAGCTGCTATGCCAAAACGATAGCCCATCACTAATTATCCACAGCTTCGACACTCCGGACCACGAATATGATCTATCCGG
Source organism: Penicilliopsis zonata CBS 506.65 (assembly GCF_001890105.1). Lineage (NCBI taxonomy): Eukaryota > Fungi > Ascomycota > Eurotiomycetes > Eurotiales > Aspergillaceae > Penicilliopsis > Penicilliopsis zonata. The sequence continues at coordinate 334,092 of NW_019208927.1, forward strand.
CCAATTCTGCTGTAAGGACCACCTGGACCCAACCCGTCGTTTCCAGGGCCACCACCACCACCACCACCACCACCTCCTCCTCCAAACCCACCGCCTCGTCGAGGTCTCGTACCGGAGTCTGTGTTGGATCGGCGGGTATTGAACTTTGAATTCTCAGCTGCTTCATACGGATCGAACTGGTAGAGACCATTAGTACAAATCAAAGAATAGCGTCATATCAGTAGAGAAGATCGCAAAGCAGCCGAAACATTCCATTCCAGCAGATAAAGACGGGTAGTAAATCCCAAGATATACAGACATACCGAAAATAAAGTCACAAAGTAAAGCCCCAGAATCATATATATGCCCTCGAAGAAACGGGTTACACGGACGGTCAAAGGCGGGCTGGAAGAGGATAAACTGTTAGTCTGTCTCCGTTGATCGCTGATGGTTCAAGACCCAGAAAAAGAGAGGAATGTATCTGTCTTACCTGTCAAGAACACGTCCATTGGACATGTATACTGTATTTTTAGAACTCATGATGGATGACCGAGTGATTTGCCCAGTCCAGTTGTTCAGTGAAGTGGTGAGATAGTTTATTAAGGGCGGGTTGACAGGTGGAGATGATGACACCGCGGTTCTTAAAGCAGCGCCTATTTCGTTGATAACTAACTAGATGTAGTAGAAATGTATTGCCGCTTTAACTTCGTTATAGAAGCCAGACTGCTTTATCAACCTCAGGGAAAATGGAGTAAATAATAATATTGAACGCAATACTCATTTAGTTTCTGGGTATCTCATATGATGCATGGAAATACATTTAAACTCCAGTGCGCAATGCGGTCTCCTCATGCTCTCTCTCCTTGACACATGCATCCCCCCCCCCTCTGTCGTAAATCAAGCACCCTCGGCCATTCCATTCATCATATTGACATCAATCTGGGTTCGTAGCCCTTCTAAGCCACGGAAGCCTTCTTCGACAACCCATCTTTGGCCACTGGGGTTGCGCAAAACGTGGCAGCTGGCGCCTACGACCAGCAACCCAGGCGGCCTTGACCCTTCAGTTTCAAAAGCTGTGCATACATGCTCGAGCGTAGACCGGATGACTCTCTGGTCGGGGCACGAGGCGCGCTCGATAATAGCGCAGGGAGTCGTTTTCGGCCAGATCGTTCGCGGGCGCGATTCTTTCTCGTCCGGGGAAAGGGTCGTGAGAGATTCTACCAGTGCCGAGAGCCTGTGTAGAGCCATGAGGAAAACAACCGTCTGGGTGGGTACATAGCTGGGCGGCTCTGGTGCGGCACCCTTCCTTCCAGTCCCCGTGCACACCAGGACTTGGTCGGACACCCCACGGTGGGTCACGGGAATGTCAGCGAACAGTGGAGCGCTCAGCGCGCTGGTGATACCAGGTAAGACAATCGGAGCGTATCCTTGTCTCTGGAAGAACTCAAACTCCTCCGCCCCTCGTCCGTATAGATAAGGGTCACCTTGTTTCAGTCGCAGGACGTGTTGCCCTTTGCGCAGAGCCTGCAATCCCATCTGCAGAAACTCTTCTTGCGCTTGATCTGCATTTCCAGGGAATTTCCGCGCGATGTGCACTTCAGTCCGGCGAGGGATGACTTCAAGAACAGTTGCGGGGACAAGTTTGTCGGCCAAGATGATATCAGCACTTTGAATGGCTTGATAGGTCGCCCGAGTGAGTAGATCAGGATGGCCCGGACCTGACCCGGCCAGAACAATTCTGCCCTTTCGAGTTGATGTTTCAAGGCCGTTACTGCCATCCGCTTCATGGGTCGTGCTGTAAGAATAGGCCTTGAGAATCGCGTCAATATCGGAGTCGCTGATGTCAGCTAGCTTGCGAAGAGGCCAGTACTCGCAGATCTGAGAAAGCCACCGTATTCGCCTTGTTTTGGCTGCCTCAGCATCATCCTCTTTCACTAAGGTGTTGAATGTGTGGGTTTGACCACTGGAATCGTCTTCGTCTCCCTCAAGGGAGGCGTCATGCGTACCGGGAGCATGGTCCTCAGCCCAGAGACGCTTTCTCACTGATCCTAATCGGTCGATGGCAGATCCGAGATTAGACGGCAGTGACGCAGCGATTTCTCTCCGTAAGCGAGAAGCCAGCTTGCAGCCCCGTCCGGAGGTTGTGATACCAATGTGGAGCGGTCCATCTGAGTAGGTTGAAAGTAAAGTGAATGTACAAAGGTCAGGTGCATCTGACACATTCACCGGAATCCTCAGACGCCGACACAGTTTCGAAATGTGGACACCTACTCCTAGTTAGAGTCTGTAGACTTTTGGCAATCCCTCGAAAGACGTTCAATCACATACTAAGCGGATGGGATACCCCCAGAGTGACAAAAACCATGTCCACAACATGATCGACCTCCTCTCGCCCTAACTGCCTCAAGTCGTCATCTTGAAAATCTCGACGTATCCATTGTGCTGAACCATCAGCAATGCGTTCGGTAAGCCCGTAATGGAGATCGCCAGTATCAGGAGCGATAATTATCGGGTTTGCGCCAGCTTCTAAACTTTTGGCGCACCGTGATGCTGCCAAAGGATTAGATCCGATGATCAGATGGATCTGCGACTCTGCATTTACAGCTGCCAGTAGAGGCGCCAGCGGACTGCTTGATGCATCTTTCATGATGCCTGTTGCAGACGACTGCGACAACCCACGATGGTGTCGTTTTGGTCGTTCTGCTATGAAAGATAGATCAACACTGATATGCCACGCTCTGCCGTTATCGACTCAGACAGGACTGTTCCTCCGAGGCGTGGTGAGTCGGCCGGCTTTAAATGCCAGGTCCCAGAGCTCCGCGGAAAAGAGTCAGGGTTGTATCAAGGGCCAAACTGGAGATTGATAACAGAAGCCACAAAGCTCTTGCTATCTGTAGCAAATCAGTAACCTGCCAGGCTGATTTACCCAGGAAAATCCTGTTAGACACCCAAAATCGCACAAGGACGAGTGTCACTTCTTCAGTGTGAAAGCTTTATACTACTTTCTTCGACAAATCCCAATGCAGTTAATCAAATATTGCGTGATTGACGTGATAAGGTTGCTTATCTAAGAGAGCCCAGCAGCCGAAGACGGACGCTGCTTAACTTTGGAAGAATGGCGATTGAACCAGACTGGCTGGAGCGTCCTGGTACCTAGGTAAATTGATTTGTAAGTAAGAGGAAAAGTGTAACTAATAGAAATCATTCTGCCTGTCTTGTCTTAGGGTACTTGTTTGTTTTGAAGAGCCCTTGTAGGCCAACTGTGTTGGTATTAGTATTCAGCCACTGCGCATCATTATTAGTGGTTTATAGAATATTAATCGAAGCAAGAATCTTGATGTAAAGATTTTAAGATCATTCTTTCATCAGCAGCATTCTAATAGCATGCAGCATTTCTGGTTCTGTTGTCTTGTCGTGTACCTGTTTGTCTTGTGTGGTTGGGATGATGCCTTTGAGCAGGGAAGAACACTATCGCCGGGCGGACCTAGATCACGTGACCATAAGCTACCGCTCGCCGCTGCCCGGCCAGCTGGGACAAGCAGCATCGAACTGAGCTTCAGGACTACCATTTTGATACCAAAAGCTGTTTACGACGTGACAAGGCCATATTGCTGTCTATAGGATTTCCAAAAAGCCCTCGGTTTTAGAATTTCCTTTCCAATACAATTCTCATTTCGGTTTTTGCCCTGAGTGACGTGACGTGCCAACAGTCGTCAGCATGTCGGACGTTCAGGTTCTGAAGCCCGAGAAGGACTTTTCCAAGGATGCCGACAAGATTATCCCGGAGGCGGAGCAGCTTGGTAAAGTAAGGAGTTTATACCGGGCTGGATCGGAAAGATATTAACCAAATGCCTGCAGACCGATGCTCAAGCGGCTATTGACAAGCTCCTTCTCTTAGAGAAGCAGGCCAGACAGGTAAGGGATCCATGGGTTCTTCGTCTTCCTGGAAACATAGGGAGGGAACATCTGATTACTGATTAATCTCTCTTTCACACAGGCTTCCGATCTCGCTACTACATCTAGAGTACTCATTGCCATCGTCACGATCAGCAAGAACTCCGGCGACTGGAACCTACTAAACGACCAAGTGCTTCTCCTCTCCAAGAAACATGGACAACTCAAGCAGGCGACAACAAAGATGGTGCAGGTGGTTATGGGATTTTTGGATGAGACACCCAACACGGAAGTCAAACTGTCTGTCATCGAAACGCTGCGGACCGTGACCGAAGGGAAGGTCGGTGTTGCTGCCTTATGCATTAGTACCTTCGTTGAAACCTTTGCTAACATCAATGTTCTAGATTTTCGTTGAAGTCGAAAGAGCCCGTATCACCCGTATTTTGTCCAACATTAAGAAGAGCCAGGGGGATCTGAATGCGGCGGCCGATACCCTGTGCGAACTTCAAGTGGAGACCTTCGGCTCTATGGCAAGGAGAGAGAAAACAGAGTTTATCCTCGAGCAAGTCGCTCTCTGCATCGAGCGTGGCGACTGGACCCAGGCCGCAATTCTAAGCCGGAAGATCAGCAAGCGCTACTTTGCCCGCAAGCCCAAGAAGTCACCCGAGGAAATCGAGAAGCTCAAGAAAGAGGCCGAGGAGAAAGAAAAGACCCGTAGCCCTGATGAGCCGCCGGTCGAAATCGATGACGATGTCACAGATCTCAAGTTACGCTACTACGAGCAACAAATCATCCTCTCGAATCACGAACACAAATATCTTGATGTCTGTAAACACTACCGGGAGGTTCTTGACACAGAGTCTGTGGAGAATAATCCAGAACAACTGCGAGCGGTGAGTATCAACCCGGATGATCGTGGGGATGCGGTTTTCTGATTTTTAATCAATTCCAGGTTCTTGCCCGTATCGTCTATTATATCGTCCTTTCTCCCTATGACAATGAGCAATCAGATCTCCTGCATCGCATCAAACAGGACTCGCGGCTCTCTGTTGTTCCAGTGGAATCTCGGTTGTTGAAATGGTTCACCATTCAAGAGTTGATGCGGTGGCCTGTCGTTGTTGAAGAGTTCAGCTCTCACCTTTGCAACACTGACGTCTTTGATACCCAGTCGGGGCAGTCTGCCGACGACCAAGCTTTCAAGAGATGGCAAGATCTTCGCAAGCGTGTCATCGAACACAACGTCCGTGTGGTCGCCAAGTACTACACGCGCATCCAGATGGGCCGTCTCACCGAGTTGCTGGACCTGAACGAGGAGGAGACCGAAAAGTACATTTCCGAGCTGGTCACCTCGAAGACCATCTACGCCAAGATCGACCGCCCCGCACGGCTGGTCAATTTCGCCAAACCACGCGATGCCGATGACGTGTTGAACGAATGGAGTAGCGATATGAAGAGCCTTCTCGGCCTCCTGGAACGTATCGATCACTTGATCACCAAGGAGGAGATGATGGCCAGAATCCTTCCTACAACCAAGGGAGAGAAGACCAAGGCTCGTTAGACGACATGCACCACCAGCATATATTATACCGAATAAGTAGACACTGAATGAACTGCATACTGAGCCTAGCATTTTACAATACGCTGTAGAGGAATTAGAAAATTTCATCAGTTCCTGCCGTTTAATGAGCGTGGACCAGTAATATATGCAGTATATGTACTCTATGGATAATCTATATGCGAGGTTGGGTATTAAGCCTCCATTCTAAAACGGCACATCCATATCATTCACATCCTCCTCTACTTGGTCCCCGGGTTGGTTCGTTTTATCGAGCTCCTCCCGAATGAACCGGACCGCGGCATCAAGGTACGGCCGCTGGCTGGGCAGGAAATGGCCACCAGGATGATTGACAATTCTGCCTTCCTTTTCCGGATCGCCGGCGCACGCCTCGATCAGCGCACGACTGCGACTCTCTTCAACCACCGCGTCGAGCGAACCTAGGACGTGCAGGATCGGCGTCTGCAGCGCTGGACGCTCGTAAAAGGCACGGTATCTGGGCCCCGGGGAGCGAAAGCCGCTGTAGCAGATAGCAAACTTGAAGGGCGGGTGGAAGGATGAGTCGAAGGAAGGGGGAAAAGTAAAGCCTGCGACGGGCTTATTGTCCGGCACGTCGAATCCCTTGGAGGCTATGGTCGCATCTGATGAAAAGTAGTCAAAGGCCTGTTTGCGCCCGGTTTCAAGCAAACTGGCGACCATGGCGGCCATGGCGGCGCCCTGCGAGAAACCGATGACTCCGTCAAAGGGCCCTTCCTTGCGAAGGACCTCCGCCACCGATGCGAGACCATCCTCCAGACCGAGGTAAAGCGGGGGGTTGCCTGCGTTGGAGCGACGGAACCAGCCGTAAGCTTCCATCTGCTCCGCCTGGTCCTTTTCCTGCCCGTCTGCGCCCTCGGAGGGGGTGTATCCTGGGATATCTGCGGGGTCGAGACGAATCGGTCCGGTCGGGTAAACAGGCACGACTTCATGCAGGGGGAAGTTCTTTTGGATGTGCTTGGTGAGCGCACGGCTCTTGGCGTGGAATAGCGACCCGGACTGCGTGAAGCCATGGAGCATGAGGATCTTGAGCGGCTGTTTGTCGCCGGGGGTGGACCGGGACGGGGAAGGCATGGTGGTCAACGATCGACTGGAAGGGCGTAGTGTGTGACTGTGGGTATGCGCGAGAAGATGGAAATAACCGGATGGTATTAGAGGCGAAAGCCGAGCTGCCATATACGAGTAGCAAGAAACTGGAGGAAACCAGGAAAGGAAATGCATGAAGTTCGCAGGCTCAGTGTGTGATATTGATAAGACCGTCTGATAGCGAAGATAATATTACTGTAATACAAATACAATGCTAGAAACTTGAGAGTATGTGTTGCTCCGTAGTGTACTTATAAAGATTCATCAGTCTAACCAGCTCGCCAGACACTCTTCATCTATCAAAAGACCAAATAATATCACTGCTATTGAACATGAGTGGTCCTCCCCCCAGCGACTTCAACATCGACGTATGCCTCAGCCGCATGGCAGAGCTGATCGAGTAAACACACCCCACATATATTCTCATAAAGTATAACAAGCACAACCAACTGTTTCTCCAGCGCCTTCCAAGCCCACCCGCTCATGCAATTACCCACCCCGAACCCGACTATCTTCTTCATAAGCGACTTTGTCCGTAGCACCCACCGGACGCTGCATCAAGTTGACGCCTCTGCCTTCGCCATGGGAGACCAGAACGCCCGCGCAGCCGTCAAGGAAGTCATCGGCCGCAACTCCTTCACGGACATCCTCGTCAACGACACGACGGGCAAGTTGGCGTTGATGACGGGCCAGGATCCGCGCAACCCAGTCGACTTCGGTCCAGATATCAAGAGGTTGGCTAAGGCTTTGTCTTCGTAACGTTTCTGCTCAATTGGTCAATATAGTTGGGTAGTCTACTCTTTGATGAAACTTCTGGGATGATCTATTCATATTCTAATAATAGTATATACTAGGTAGTACTTTCAAATGATGCTTTGGTACATCAGATAACTGGTAGGCAGTAGACTAAGTGGAGTACATGTATCTTATATGCAGTTAGACCGGGGCTTGGACCTGTAGACTACAGAATACCTATACTCCGTAGACTACCAAGTATGGCATCCTAGAAACTAGAATATACTCAGAACCATACGCGTTACATCTAGAAACAAGACGGAGTCGAACATCTCTGCAAGCATGACCACGACCCTGCTCAAGGCAGCCGCCATGCTACCTGCATTGCCAGCCAAAAAAGAAACTAGGAATCTAGCCAGAGACCGAAACCTCAAAAGCATAAATTGTCCAGGCCGTTACGAAAGCATGGCCGGTTCATCCAGCTATAGGCGGTAGACAAGGGGGAAGTTCTTGAATATCTTCTTTTCGTGTAAGAATCGAAATCCGAGATGAAAACGATGCCTGCATCGTGGGCAAGGCCGATGCAGATGTTCCCATTTCGCCGTCACCAGCTTGTTTCGAAGGTTTGAGGTATATCGGGAAACGGCAAAATCCACAAAGAATTCAATAAGAGAATACAAAACAAAAAGATCAAATGTTGATAAAATGGAACCGATCATTTGTCGATGCCATCGTCAGATATCCGGAACTCCCCCTTTTGACGCGTGAAGATTGATTTTTGTGTGTTCCTTCGAGGAGAAAAAAAATTGTAGGATCTGTGGGATATGTTCTTTTTTTTATATTTTTTTGGGTTCTCGCAAACGGGGGCGAGGATTCATTCCATCTTCTATCTGCATATGCTGTTCACAGAATTAAAAAACCATTGTCGAATGGGAAAAACGCCACATATTTTTTCATCTCGTCGCTCCCCTAGGTCCGGTTGCGTTCGTTATGAAGACATTTACTTGCGGCGGAAAGAGCATCCCTCGGTGAGTCTGGCCTTGCCACCGGTGGGCTGGCAGAGGACGGTCGAGCAGCCAGCGCAGATGACGACGGTCTGGGCGTGGGAGAAGACAGTGGTGATGGTGAAGCAGCCGGGGCACTTGACGTCCATGAAGAAGGAGCGGGGAGCAGGCACAAGGGTCTATATTGCCGAATTCTTGTATCAGCAAACGCAATCTTCTTCTCCTTCTTCTTCTTCCTCCTCCACGGTGTAACTCTTTTTTTAAATATCTTATCGGACCTCGATCATACCTTAAGCTTGTGCTTGCGGGCCTCAGCCTGAGGGGTGGGGTTAAGGAGATCGACCGCGAGAACCTATGAAGAAAAAAACAAGATGTTAGTCTGGCTCTTTCTGTGGAATAAAATTTCTTCTGATTTTTCAAATTTGGAAGACCCCGGCGACGGTGATCCCCACGACCATGAGGCTTGTTGAAATTATCATGAATCGCTCCGTCCGCCTCATCGATAAGTTTTTCCCATTCGAGTTTCTTCAGCAAAATGACGGTATCCGACTTACCATCTTGACGAGACAAAAAGTCGATCAGCGATGTAGATTGAATAGTGCGCTGATGGTCGATGGCCTGGTTGGGGGTGAGAAGCGGAAGAGGTGGTCTCGTGGAGATGGAGAAGTTTGAAGGGGATTTGCCCACTGAGCCACCAGGCTCTGCTCCCGTTTGGGCCAAATCTAGGGTTCGAGCCCTCGCTAAGCACTCCAAGCTGTCCGTCGCGCCCTCCCGTTCTTGGGGAGCGGTTCAGCCAATGAGAGCGTGTACTGTCGTGTGCTCCATCCAGGAAGAGCTTCCTTGCGATTCGACCAGATGGTTCGAGATGTTTACATGGGCTATCAAGGTCCTTTCGCTTGAGTACTACGGAGCATTTAGATCCTCGTCTACCTTGGTAGTAATGTACCTCTTTTTTTTTTTTTTTTTTTTTTTCAAAATTGAGCGTTTGATAAGCATTGAATTATTAATTGAGAAATTAAATCATCGCTCCTGGTCTTTTCTATCGCTAATATGACGTCTTTTCATAAAGAAGATAATCGCAAAACTGGCTCGGCCATATAACTGGGGATAATACAGAGTCTGGCAGGCTTTAATCCAAAGACAACCAAAAAAAGAAGAAGAAATATATTGCAGAAGAAGAAGCAACTCGTAATGCTCAAGTTTGTTGCGCATCTCACCCGGAGAAGTTTGTTGTGAATGCATCCCCGAGCCGAGACTATTTCATTTGTCTTCACATTACTCGTATTGTTGAACATTATTCGTGAAAGCGAAGAAGGAAAGGTTTTCTGGTGCCTCATTGGTGCTCTAGAGGACTTTCTTGGAAGGAATGTCGGCAGCCTCCTTGTCTCGCTGTACCTCCTCAACATAGGGGTGTTTGATGGTGAGGCACCAGATGTCAAGGTAGTCGCAGATAGTGGTGATGACATCAAACTGTGGGGAATTGGGTTAGGGGGATTTTACAGAACCAAAAAAAAAACATCCCGGAAAATTTGACATACCACTAGACTGCCGTAAATACCAACAGATAGGCCGAGGCATCCGAGGACGAACCCAACTTGACCAACCCCGTTCCCAAGAAGTGAGGGCCACACACCAAAGTGATTGGCAACACTGTCAATGACCGACAACGCCAGAGGGTAAAGCAGAACATTGTGGCATGGGAAAGATGCCTTGGATAGATGCGCGACAATGATTCTGCTCACGGAGTACGCATTGATCAAGCCCACGTACAGCACGAAAGCAACCGCTTGGTTTTCCAGAATAGTGGGTTGCATGTAAAGGTAGGTTGGGACTAGGAGCCATGTAGCCACAAGAGGCAGAAGGCCATATAGGGGTTCGAATGGGTCTTGGCCTCGCTGGCGGCGGACGCTCATGACGTGAATGATGCTTGACCCTGTAGCGAAGAAAAGCATAAAGGCTCCGTAGACCATGTACCATTGTGTAAATGGCATCTGGTACAATCGCTCCGGAATGAAGTCGAGGCGAGGAACGCCGACAGTTTCGAGCATCGGGAGATGCCAGAAGCTGCCGCCGCCCTTGTATGCCGTGATACCAAACACAACACAGAGGGTCAGAACGCCTTCTACCGGGCCAGAAATAATGCCAAGGGTTAGGATCTGAGTGTAGTACTCGTCCCAAGTCTGAACATAGAAGGTCATGGTAGCTAGGGTAATCTAGTTAGTCTCTTTATTTCATCTCAGCGTTTCTCAGCGCTCTTCAAGGAGAACGTACATCCAAAAAGAGTCAATATGGTTGCCCAGGACTGGCCAAGGTTCATTACAGCCGCAAAGATCAAGGCACCCAAGGCAGTGTTGCATGCGTCCACGCCTTCAGAGAAGCAATGTTATTTTTCTCCTCCCCTATCCGACAGAACTTCGGTTTGTACAAGACTTACTGTGATCGAAGAGCTCTCCAAGGGGACCGCTCTGTCTAGTTCTCCGTCTAGAATCATCTGCCAGTCAGTATCCGTGTCTTCTCCAAAAGAAAAAAGGATGGGAAACACATACGCTTGCATCCCATCTACCGCATCAAAGGTCTGATAGAGGAACAAGCCGAGGGCACAACTGACATAGACCCAAGCAGGGCAGTCACGGTCCAAGGTGGGATTGTAGTAAAGGATGGTGAGGAAATTGGCCACTACAAACATGAAGCCGCTCAGGGTAATCTGGTGTCTCGAGTTAGGGATACATTTTCGCTAGGGGAAAAGGGGAGACTCGACAAGCTTACAGCGTTAGGTCTAGAATGAAGATTCGACACACACGGTTAGCAAACACCGGCCTCTACTCCGAGGCAAGTAAATAAAAGCCAGGGCAGTCTCTACTCACGCCATGCCCATGGGGAAACACTTGATCACGAAGTTGCTGTAAAACGGCTTCAAGACGTAGCGGCTCACCAGCGAGTGGTCGACGCCAGCATATTTGTACTCCCGAAGCTTCGGTAGCTGGTGCTGTCTAATGTACACCATCTTGGGCTCCCTCTTCTCGCACAGGTGAGGGTTGAGTTCAGTCGCGTTCACCAGCGTTTAAGCCGTTTCCTCGAATAAGCGTGTCGGCGGTGTGGAAATGAGGTCAGTGCAAGAGCCTCCAGGTGGAAGGGGATAGGAGTCAGGACCAAGAAGCCCGTGACAGGAAGAGGAAACACAAGCTGTTGGCCGTGGAACAGGGTCAACCCGGCAATTTCACGCGAGGTAGGAGAAAAAAAAAAGAACCCCAACTTGCGAGGGAAGAAGACACCTGGACCGTGCTGGTTGAAGCTCTCCGAGTCGCTACCTCCCTAGTCCATCCTGTGTTTTTTTTTTTCTGCCGGTGTAAAAGGGCCTTGACCTTGGCGGGCGGAGACCCTGCGGGGGGGACCGCCTGAGCGGTGTACCTGTGATTCGACAAGCCACGTGCACCAGCCCTGATTTGGCATGGTGGTTAAGACAAACTGGGTCTACGTTGCAAGACGGGAAGAAAGTCTCTTGATAGAATTGTTGTGGGTGCAATTTCCTACGGGGGTTTTTTCATGTGAGGAATACAAGGTACCTAGGTAGTAAGTAACTACTACATAATGCTTATGTGAACATCCAATGATGCCTCGACTGGGCTGTATTCTTCCACGAATAATAAAAGGTTCCCCAATCGATCATGCGAGCCCCATCCCATCTGTTCTGATTTGCTCAACATTTCGCTGCCAAGAGCTGCCAACCGCTCTTCGGTCTCTTGGTAAAACCTGTCCTCATTGTGTTTGATGAAATCTGACAACTCGTCGGATAAGATTGAACGGATGGCGAGGCTCGGAGAGCTTAGCCGACGGGGCTCCAGGGCATGGGGATCAGGATCCGACTCTGCATGGTTTGAATGAGAGGGACTGTCTTGTGGACGGTGTCTGCCCAGCCTTCAATACCCCAAGAGAGCTCCCGTCGGATCTTGCGCTCTTCCAAGTTGGCAAATTGCCACAGATGATGCACGGTGTTCAAGTCGCCGATCTGAACGAACCAGGCACCGACGCCCTCCATGACTTCCCGCCGTGCCTTGAGACCATGGCGCCAGTGACTCTCCCATTCCAATAGATTGCCTGGGTGGAGAGTGTACGAGCGGAGCTCAAATAGGCCACCGAGCTTACGTGGGGGGGTCGTTGGCCAGAAAGAGAATTCCTGCATCAAAGATGTCTTCTTGCTCTTGATCAACGACTTGAGCTTGCGGTCAAATTCGGGGAATTCCGGTTGCATGGAAATATTGTGCAACGAGGCATGATAACCGGTATACCGTTGGTACTCCCAGATGTGGACTAGAAAGCGGCGGTCAGCTGGAGTTCTCGACAGAAAAAGTGGAAAAGTGAGAGGGAGTGGGGATAGTGGTACTGAATGTGTCGTTGTCTCCGACCTGTGTGCGCCAGCTACCGACTAGATTGACTCGATTTTCCTCCATTTGGGCCATTCGCGGATACCATTTGCCGACCAGCTCAACATACTCATCGACCTTGTCGGGCTTCACGTCATGGAAAACGATCGAGTGGACATACTTGCCACGTGCGAGGACTTGGGAGAAGGAGCGTTCGATGTCTTGATCAAGCTGTTGGCCCTCCTTGGTTCCATAGATGAGGGAAGAGAGGGGGCCCCGTTTGGGAGTCTGATTGGCCTCGTGTATCTTGTCATCTCCTAAAGAACGGTGGGTGGAGAGTGAGCCCAATGCTTGAGAATCAAGGGCCGCAGCAGCGTCAACAACACGGCTATTGGCACTCGCATTGCTCACATCCGGAGCAGTGGGAGCGGTCGTATACTCACTGAAGCGGTCACGAGGGAAGACAGGGGAAGAGGCAGAAGCAGATGTATCAACGGACTGACTCTCTTGCTGTTCTTTCTTTTTGCGAGCCACCTCCAGGTTCTCGCGGAATTCCTTCTGTCGGGCACTGAACTCAGTCGCTGAGACGGGGGTGATGTCTCTAATGGAAGGGGCCCGCTGCCAGACGGCCGTCGAGCTGAACGGCCGAACCAGCGACGCAGCCGGGCGGACAAGGCGAGGACCAAGCATGTTGGTCAAACGACGTGTGAACGGGGGGAGGGGGGAAGAGAGGGAAAATTAAACTTGAAGCGATAAAAGCGCGACAAGATCAAATCGAAAGAGCGTCTCAAAGCAAAGGGAGCCCGAGAGACACATGCACGGAGTTTTGAGGGGGGCCGATCGTGAGGGGTTCAAAAGGAGAGGAAAACAAATGAGAGGGTGCGTCGGGCGGAAGATAAAGTAGGCAAGGTAAGGTAGGAAAGGTGGTCGCAACCAAAAAGGGCTCGGACCACAGGCTGCAGAGAACCAGCCAGACCAGGTCGAACCAGTACCTGCAGTGCAATAACTAAACCTCGACGTACGTAGGCACTGCCTCTAGCAGTTAGTTAAATCAGCAGGACGGCAGGACGGCAGAACGACGCGGCAAAACAACGAGAGCAGCTCTTAAGGGGGGGTGCAGCCTCACCGTGTTATTTGGAAGCAGCAGGCACTAACAATGAATGTGGCAGAGATTTGATCGTGAAGAGAAAGTCTCGATTGATGGATTAAATAGCTGTAGAACAGAGAATCCGGGGGAAGCGAGTGCGGGGGACGACCAAGTAGGATTCAGTGGCGATGAGACCGAGCTAAGGAGAAGCTTGGGCCGGCTGTGTTTTGGATGACTGAGCAGAATGACTGATGATCATTGCTGGCTGGTTTGTCTTGGTATGACGAAAGAGATCGTCAGATAGTACGGAGTAGTATAATAAAGATGTTATTGGTTATGACTTCCTGTAGTTCTCATCTTATCTACAGCATTACTTGCCTAGTAATTGATACTACTATTTGGTTAGTTAACTAATTCTACTAACTACCATAGTTACTAGAGTCCCTTATCTACCTCGGCTCAGTCTTCATACTAGAAGTGACGTCGACGGGTCTGTTTTAGAGCTGGTGGGCGATCCGGGCTTAACCGAGAAAGCCCAAGACTAACAACTATCCATCTGGACTCCTGGAGTCGATCTGTCAATCTAAATCGCGGTTGTCAGCCTCCTATTACTAAACCCTGGTGTCTAGGTTGACCAACGTCATCTTGCTATATTATTTTCTTCCCTTTCTTTTCATCTGAGGGAGAGAGAGCCAGACAATCTCTACCTGCTAGTGAGCTATGGCGGACAGTCTGAATCCGCCCCTCTCATATGAGGCCTCAGCGACCACCACCCACCCGCACATTGCGACCACGCTCCCGTCGGAGGTCGTGGCGTGTTTGAAGAATGCGAGATTTGTATGTAACAGATCGTTCAAATTTTTCTTAGTATTTCCAGCGACTTTTTTTTTTTCGGGAACTGACGAGTGTTGCTGCTGGATAGCTTCACCTGGCAACATGCGACGGATTGACCCCGCACATCTCGCTCATGTCCTATACCTACCTCCCGTCGACGCCTTTTGACCCGTATCCGACCATTATCATGACCACCAATCCTGCCTCTCGCAAGACGAACCATCTGCTGTCAAACCCTCAAGTCTCGCTACTGGTCCATGACTGGGTCTCGCACCGCCCGCCCACTCGCGGACCCAACCCCTGTGGTGACCGCGATGGCTCACCGCCACCGGCGGCGACACGCTCATCGCTCGCCAGTCTGCTCCTGAATTTGAACACAAGTGCTTTGTCCAGCATCTCGACCACCATCACAGGCACCGCGCGCTTCCTCGAGCCAGGCTCTGAGGAGGAGGCTTGGTGCAAGGAACGACACTTGGAGAACAACACGTTCGAGGAGGAAATGAATATGTTCGGCCAGCAGGCACAGAGTCCGAACCAAAGGCGTCCTAGCATTTCTATCGAGGGAGATGCCCGCGTCGTGACGGTTCGAGTCCGTGAGGGTCGTATCGCGGACTGGAAGGGGGGCGTGCGCGACTGGACGCTGGTTTTAGACGGTTCCGAACATAACAACGATCAGGAAGAGCGTGCCAGACCCCATCTGGCGAATGGGATTTCTCCGTAGGCACTGCCACACGGATTGGATCTATTACTACCTATCTACCTATATTCCACCGAGGGTGACGATACCATGAAAACCTGAAAAGTCGCTTCTTTTCGACTGTCGATCTGGCTGCAAGCCATCTAATCTGTTTATAATGGCCTTCTGAGAGTATCATATGAAATGAGGGATTCATTGTAAAATGATAACCTTGATCTGTAGCTGCAATATGTTGAACAGTGGAGTCACATGACTTGAATGACGCTCGCGGCTCGTCGCTATCAGCGGAGATAGCTGGGAATTAAAGATGAAATGTCGTACAAAATACAAAGTATAGAACCCATCTTATTGAAAAGGAAACCCCCAGCTTATGACTACAATACTATAACAGAAACAAAGACCATTGCTCGCCATGAAGCTCGCCCACCTCCACCTCCCCAACATCACCCCGTTCTCGCGGGTCTCCCAGATCCAGCAACAGCTCACGTCGCAACTGCTAGCACACAAAAAGACCTCTTCCTCAATCGTATCCCTCCCTGACCGACCAGCAATTGATCTTAACCCGTCATCCCCGCAGTCTCCTACCCCCGCGCCAGACCCGACAATCGTCACCTTCACCCCGAATCCAGTCTACACGACCGGCCGCCGCGACCTCCCACCATCCAACACCGCGCCTCAACCGCCCGGCACACCACTATCCCTCCCGCCGGCACTGGAGCCGATCCGCTCGATCTTAAGGAGCGCCAACACCTACACCTACAAGGAGAACGAAGGATATGAAGAGCGTACAGCAGAGTACCACCCCACCCTCCGCGGCGGACAAACCACCTACCATGGCCCTGGGCAAATGGTTGCATATACCATCCTGGACCTGCGCCGGCTGGGATTAACACCTCGGTGTCATATCCGGGCTCTGGAGAACAGCGTGATCGACTTACTTGCTGCGTACGGGGTGCGCGGGTTCACCACTGACGACCCGGGGGTATGGGTTTCCCCGAGAACAAACACGAGTGATGGCGGCTCTACAGCGTGCAAAATCACGGCCGTGGGCGTCCATCTGAGGAGGAATATCAGTAGCTTCGGGATCGGGCTTAATGTGACGGACGAACCAATGTGGTATTTCCGTCAGATCGTGCCGTGCGGGCTTGAAGGTCGCGAGGCGACGAGTCTGGAGGCGCAGGGCGTGCGTGGGGTGAGCATGCAGGATGTTGCAACGGGGTTCGTGGATGCTTTTGTGCAGCGGGTGAATGCTTTGGCCTGTGGGGAGGGCAAGAGGGGGGAGAAGATTGAGGGTGTGTATCGAGTGGAAGAAAAGGAGTTGAGTCAATTATAATCTTTTTTTTATAATATGACGTTACTGTATCATACCTATTTTTTAGGTTGTATTATTAAATGGCATTCAATATCATTAGAATTATTCACTATGTGACAGTACAGATTGGACATATTGAGATGCAAGGGCATGGATGGGTATAATTCCCTGGTGTGGGACCAACAAGAAATAGAACATCAAGGGGAGATTAAAAGTAAAAACAGACAGACGGTAGATAAATGAGTAACACCTGGCGTAAAAGCCACTTAAAGAATGATGCATGACTGTTGTCCTTGGGATCCCGTGGGCTTGACCTCGAGGGCGACCTTGGCCGCTTCGTAGAATGTCTCTCTGATCCCGCGGTTCTGGACGGCAGAGCATTCTGTACAGTGTATACAATCAGTCTATGCAAAAAGGTACGACCTCACTAGAGCATAGAGTCTTACCCAGATATTTGATTGCGCCGATTTCTTTCGCCTTGGCTAACCCCTGGTCGAATGTGACGGAGTGTGAGAGATCGTTCTCCTCGTCATCCTTTCTCAGATCGCACTTCAACGCTGTCAACACCACCTTCACTCCCGGGCAGTTCTCGGAGATCTCAGTAATCCATTTGGTTCCGACGTTTTCGAACGAGTCAGGGCTGTCCACCTGCATCCACTTCCGTTAGTGTCTCCATCAACAGAGAAACAGTCTCAAGGGGGGGGAAAAGGCAATGCCCACGCTGAAGCAAAGCATTATCACGTGCGTGTCTTCGTACGACAGCGCGCGTAATCGGTCAAATTCTTCCTGCCCTGCTGTATCCCAAAGCGACAGCTCCATGTGTACGTTATCGACGAAGATATCTTGGGACGGACGAATGTGAGTGTGCGTGTAGCCCGATGGATCAGAGAGGGCGATTACCGTGGACATAGTTTTCTAATCAAGATGGAACAGTTAGCATGACTCTTTTTTTTTGTCTCTCCCTGTCCGAAGAATACACACCAAACACTGTAGGCTCGCTGAAGGACAATAACAGAAGTGTTAGTTAACCCACTGTCAATCGTATAACTTCCAGGTAGCTATAGCCGAAGGAGCGTTCTTACTAAACTGTCGGGAAGAAACTGAAGATATCGAATTAGCAGTTTTGATATTAAATAGGGAGAGTCTGGCTCCTGCTTCGCATACTAACATACCCTCTAGTAAACACGTTCAGGGCGGAGGTCTTGCCACACGCACCGTCGCCCCTGTTCCTGGTGAGAAATGACGCAAGACACCCAGAGACTCGGCCGGGAGAACTGACAGAAGCACCATCTTGCGCTGGACGACTTTTTGCCGCCCGCAGAGCTCCATGGCGGAATATACACCCCCGACGGAGGGGATGATCTTGAACGGGAACCGAACAATAAAAGTCAAAACAAACGTCTCGTGGAGTATACTTGAGAGAAATGCACAGAGATACAGAGTAACAGTACCTTGTCTGATGGGCGATGATTCTGCAATGAAGTCCACCGTTCCACAGGTTCGGGTTAGAGAGGAGGAGAATGCCCTCCAACGAGGCGCCTCCTCAGGGCCGTGCCACTTAAGTCGATGACATCGGTCGAGAGATCGGCGAATAGGGTCGCCAACAGGGACCTGCCAAGGTGTCGGCATCTATCGGAGTTCCCCCCTGTCTGGCTTGTACCTGTCGATTTTCTCTGTATTATTATTAGAAGATGCCTTTATTATCTATCAATTAATTGTCATGAGATGGTAGAAGGGTTGATTGATGGCAACAATTACTTCAGCCTAGGTTGCTCTACAAGTGAGCAGAAAATTAAGGGATTGATACTATTTTTCTCTAGAATACTAGTAAAAGCAATATTTAATAGAATATTGTCTTTACTACGGAGTACATTCTACGTAGTACAACCCTATACAAAATATTAAATATAAGCAATCATGATATCTGCAGATTCAGTGCTGTCTTTAAGGGGTTGCTTGCAAAATTTGATTATCCGCTGAAATGACAAGGTCACTGAACCGTTCTCCTCGGTCTAGACTGGCCTCGCTGGAGGAATCTATCAATTATTACAGGCTACAAAAGAGTACTACAAAATACTAGGTAATTCTCCGATCCATGGCTCCCAACGTACTCCGTAAGGTCAACCAATTCTAACCTTCACAGGAAGAGAGCCACGAATTTGGGTTCTTTTACATTTATACCATGTTACTTTGTACGCCAAAATCTCAGACAGTCTCTTCATCAATATTATCTCCATATTTCTGTATTTTTAATGGGTTAAGTTGATATATAAATTCAGTAACTATCTTCAGGTACCTGAACTGGCCAGATGAAGCACCAAGATCTTCTATAACTAGGTACTATATAACTACCTAGTCATCAAGTTAATCTACAAAATACCTGGTAATTTATATAACCTAAGTCCTCCCTTAGTTATCAATTATAGAATTGTTCTATCTTCAAGTAACCATAAGCCTTATCACCAGGGTCTGTCACTAGGGCGGGGAGCCACCAAACTGCCTTCATCCTCCGCCCGATAGCCGGAAGCTCAGGTCTCAACCAGCTTCCAATCTGTCACTGTTTCCTCTCTTGTTGGCCGCACACGACCGAGAAGAGCTACAGTTCAAGTTTGGAGAAGAATCTGGATAGATTATCTAGGCCCAGGAGTTCTTCAATATGTCTGACGACGATGATTTCATGCAAGATTCGGGGGATGAAGAGTATGTTTTGGCCCCGTTGTTCACCATGGTCTAGAACTGACCAGACCGTCGGATAGATACGACTTTGAATACGAAGATGCGGACGACGATGAATCTGGCGATGTTGGGGTTGAGAACAAATACTACAATGCGAAGCAAATAAAGGCAGACAACCCGGAAGAGGCTATCGATGAGTTTCTGGGCATGCCTGCGCTGGAAGAAGAGAAAGGTGATTGGTAAGGCAGGCCTGAAAGATTCCAACCGAAAATGAGTCTCGACAAAAAACTGATTTGGAGATAAGGGGCTTCAAAGGATTGAAGCAGGCCATAAAACTCGAGTTCAAGTTGGGGCGGTATCAGGATGTAGGCGCTGCTGCTCCCGTCCTGCGTCTTTCAGTGAGATGAGATACTGATCGCATGGCAGGCCGTCGAACATTATCGCGAACTCCTCACCTACGTCAAGTCGGCAGTGACACGGAACTACTCGGAAAAGTCGATCAACAACATGCTGGATTTTATAGAGAAGGGTTCGGACGACGATACGGCGTATCAGTGCATGGAAGATTTCTACTCTCTGACCCTCCAATCGTTCCAGAACACCAACAACGAACGTTTATGGCTCAAGACCAACATCAAATTGGCCCGGCTGTGGCTCGAGCGGAAGGAATACGGACAACTGAGTAAAAAGGTCCGCGAACTACACCGTGCCTGCCAACGGGAAGACGGGTCGGATGATCCCAGCAAGGGCACGTATCTCCTAGAGCTATATGCCCTGGAGATCCAAATGTACGCAGAGACCAAAAACAACAAACGCCTGAAGGCTCTATACCAGCGGGCTCTCCGTGTCCGGTCGGCCGTCCCACACCCTAAGATCATGGGGATCATCCGTGAATGTGGAGGGAAGATGCACATGAGCGAGGAGAACTGGGAGGAGGCGCAGAGCGATTTTTTCGAGTCATTCCGGAATTACGACGAAGCCGGATCGATGCAACGGATCCAGGTCCTCAAATACCTGGTGCTGACGACGATGTTGATGAAGTCAGACATCAACCCGTTTGATTCGCAGGAGACCAAGCCCTACCGCACCGATCCCCGGATATCCGCCATGACCGATCTTGTGGATGCGTTCCAGCGAGACGACATCCATGCGTACGAGGACATTCTGAGCAAACACCCAGACGTGTTGGCCGACCCGTTCATCGCCGAGAACATTGACGAAGTTAGCCGCAACATGCGCACCAAGGCGGTTCTCAAGTTGATCGCGCCGTACACGCGGTTCACCCTGACATTCATCTCCAAGCACATCAAGATCTCGGTGCCGGAGGTGCAGGACATTCTGAGCTTCCTCATTCTGGACAAGAAGCTGAACGCCAAGATCGACCAAGAAAACGGCACGGTAACGGTGGAGAGCACAAGCGACGTGGAGCGACTCCGCGCTTTGCAGGAGTGGAGCTCGTCGCTGCGGGCCCTCTGGCGCACGGTGCTGGAGGACGGTGAGGGCTTCAAAGTGGACGAGAGCCCCCAGCTCCACGGCGTGGCCTCGAGTCCCTACTATCCCTCGGGCTACGGGGCGGAGGAGATGCCTGCTGGCCTGCGTACGGCCGGTTCCCGAGCCCGGGGCGGATGGAAAGGAAGGGCTGCGGGAAAAGTCAGACCTGGTGGAGGGGTGTAACTACTAACTGCTAGTATTAACTACTATTATTGAGTGGTGGACCAAGGCTAGGCCCCCGAAGGAACACAAAGGGCGGATCGCAAGCGCCAACGAAATTATCTCCGGTGGGTCTGGGCGTACTACATAGCTCCAGGATGGCGAAGGTCAACCAGTTTTTTGAAGGCAACGGTCCGTACAAAATAACGATTGATGAAATGAAAACATTCGAGATAACCAATACAGAGTACTCCTATTATGATTGATGCCAGGCTGTATCTATTCTCAGACAGCTATAGTGACAGGATAAATCTAAGTCGTAGTTGATTAATATGTGATATTAATTACTCCGTAGTTAATCTAGTCAGCACTTCCTCACTAATTACCTAGGTAGCTATCTAGGTGGCGAGTTAGTTACTTACAGAGTAAGCCTTTGCTAGTTACGAGTAGTGTAGATACTAGCTAGACACGACCAGTCTCTAAGTCATACGCACAGACAATCCACTACCAACTGCTGGTCCAGTTGGAACCCTGTCGCCAAGCAATTATCAAGGCTGAACGGACTCCGAGTACGTGTACGTTAGGTAGTGTACAGTGTACGGAGGACGGAGTACGAGGCACTTCTACTGAATAATTAGTCGCTAACTGTTCCCACTCAAGATAGGTGTATGTAAGTGCTAAAGTATGTATGCATGCAGTATATGGAGTGGACTATTCTAGAGCCAGTTATCGGTAAACATCCTAATGGTTAATAATGATATCATCATCACTAGTCAAGCCATAATTACAACCAGGTACGGTGTACGGAGTATCTAGTAGGTACCAGGTACCTACCTAGGTACCTAATACTATGTAGTAAGTCAATGACAGAAGTACCTTCCTCTGTACTTTTTTCTATTTGCTGCTCGGAGAAAAACTCCGAAGTCTCTCTCTCAACCAGTAAGTTAACTATTTAGTAAATAGATACTCTGTAGCAGGTACCCAAATCACTATCTGATGGCTAGTTCTAGCCTCGGTAGGGAATACGGAGTATACGATAGTACATAGCATAGTACGGAATACATGCTAACTAACTAATTACTCCGTACCAAGTACTACATAAAGAACCCGGTCAATACCAACAGGGTTTATTACTTCTATTAAATGGTCTATAAACAGCCTGTTTGGACGGATCAATGATCCTTCTACTATAGTAGTGAGAAACGGCCCGATAGCGACGGGAAGAACCTTAGGTATCTCTTAGGTACTAGTTAAGTAGCCCAACTAAGTAACAGGTTAACTAGTTAATAAACTATCTAGTAACTACTCGTAGTTGCCACCTGCTAGAGGTACCTAAGTGGTGCTCTGTACTCTACTAACTACATACGCCGTACCAACTACTCCGTACCCAGCCTACCTCGGTATGGAGTACGGGAAAAGCGGGGGATATACAGGAGGAAAAGACCAGGGACGGGGGATGATGGTGACGGTGCTCCGTGAGTTGAGGACGGACTACAAACCACAGATTCAATCTACGGAAGACTCTGGTTATTATTTAATAAAGAGTGGATCGGGATTACGAAACACGGAATATGTACTCCCCAGTTAGTTCGAAACTACTGCCAGTAAGTAGAGGGTGGTACGGAGTATCTTGGGTAGGTCATTCATTCCTTAGCCTTTGGTAAGGTAGCAAGCACTGTGACTGTCACTGACAGCTGCTAGTACCTTTACCTGTTACCTGCAGTTGACAGCTGGTGGTGGTCCGCATTGCCTTGTGGATGGAGTCAACAACGCCCGGATTGCAATAAGTCTAATGATGTATTGTCACTATAACTGATACGCAATAACCCCGCTCAGAATCAGCAGCCAGACAGGGATTCATCGTTCCGGTATCCTGGTTCGAAAGCCGACGCTGCACTGAGTGTCATTTTTCTGGCGGTCACCTACTCCGTACTACCTACAATCTGTGGATTTATTGACCAGGTAAATATCAACAGAGAGTTGAGAGTGTACCGCTCGGTCAATCTTGTGCCGTGGTACCGAGGATAATACTCCGTATTTTGATATGGGGGACTCGACTCCGCTCTGTATGCCAACTAACAGTCACCAACTACCTAAGGTAACTAACTAACTAACTAGTTAGTGGTAGGTAGGTACCTACTTCGTAGGTTGTTGGCCACTTGGTAGTTGGTACTGCAGTTGATAGCTAATTATCGGCCGATGGCGATCGCTCCGATCACCCTATGCAGTACTCGCTGTCCCAATCATTTCGTTTGGTGGTTGAGTCTGCGAGGCGAGGTCGCTCCCGTGGGAACTCTGTATCATCGTTCTGCAAGACCAGTTTCGCAATCGGGGGCTTTAATCCGATAGGTGTTTAGAGAACCAATAGAGGCCTTTTCGGCATTTGCAGCTGTGACGCGACGCACAGATAGCCCGGGCGAAGGACAGAGTCGCGCTGGGAGGATCAGCTTGGGCTTGACCAGGCGTGACAGGCCAGGGAAGGCTGATCGTGTTGCTTTGACGGTCCTGAATTAGCAACTCTGTCTTCTGTACTCCGTAGTTACAGAGTAGTCTAACGAGGGAGATTATTGTCCGCAGTGGCTGTCTCGTGCAGCTCTCAGCAATAGCAGTCTTCCATCTCCGCCCGGTCGCAACGCCCAACAAGATCGATCCCCAGACCGTAGATCATGGATGTAACAACGATGAAGCCTAGAAATTTTGTCAACGCAACTCCTTGAAATTCCCCCCCAGCAAGAAACAGAGCCACAACCCCATCCAGTTCGTGTTATTTATCGGCAGCCGGGCCAGACAGCAAACTTAGCGCTTATTAAACCCCGCGTGGTCCGCTTCTCTTTTCCCCTCCTAACAACGACCACCAGCGTCGAGGAAGCTCTCCGTGAGACAGTGTATATCTTGTGAGCACCCGATTAGAGGAGGTTTTCTTTGTTTGGTCACATCATACGACAAGCCACGTGCAAGCCTCGCCAGCCGCAGAGAGAGTCTCCGGCAGCTGCCATTTATCCTGCCTGTGTCCGTTCGACGGCTCCTCTTGCAAATACACAGGTCCTTTATTCGTCGTTAGCTTCGCAACGTCGAAGAAAAAATAGCTGCTGCTGCTGCTGCGACCTTAGAGTACTTTTCAATCTGCCGTAAGTATCCGTGTATGCATTCCGTTGCCTCGTCTCCGCCGCCTAGGCCTGCCTTTCATTTACAGCTGTCGTCCCCCATGCTTGCTTTGCTTTTTCCTTGTGGTTCGTCTACTCGCTCCTCTCCGCACCATTTGTGTGCCCCCTGTCGCATACATGGTTCGTTTGCTTTCCAGGCTAGTCTGTTGGGACTAATCAGAAACCCGAGTCCTAATCTGTTGGTCGAAGTGGCCTGTGTGTGCTGACGATGTCGGTCAAATCATGCGCTTATCTGGCGAGGCATTATTCCTGGAACACAATAATAATAGATCCCACAACAGTGTTTTCCTTTCTGACCTTTGGTCTCGACGGTCTTTCTATTGATTTCTGTACTGCTTCCATCTGTTCACTTTGTCCGGACTATCTGCTGTCTCTTGCGGTTTCTTCAATTGTCTTGTCTCGCCCGCTCGACATTTCCATAAGCGTTTATTTTGACTGACAATGTGGATGCAGAAACGTACTCAAGCCGACCATCTGGTCATAACGAACATTTGCATTGACGTCTTGCGATTGCCTCCATAGCTACTTCGTTGTTTGGCAGGGAAGGAACGCATTTCAGAGCTGGAAGAGTGAGTGACGGAGGATGGTGGTTGACTCTGTACGGAGTGCCTGCTTTCCGTCCACGGGCATGTCAGCTGACCTGCATCTCAGCAGCTCTCGAAAGACAAAAAAGAATCTTTCAACCTCGAACCTTGCCTCCGCCTCTGATGCAATGCCCGTGTCGGACATTCCCTTCGCCCACTTCGGTCCTTACAGCTACACTCCTGACAGACATTATTTCCCCTCGACGGGGCAGCCTCAGTTCGCCGCCCCGTTTTCCTTTCTAACCCACAGCATCCCTCAGATAACTCTTGCGTTCCAGCAGGGTAGAGCTTCTTCGGCCTACAATATGGCGGCGCTATCTCCAGATGAAATGGAACGCTTCCAGCAACTGTCCAACAACTTTGAACCAAACGTCCAAGTGAGCAATTCCAATCGATATTGTCGGAGTCTATGAAACAACAGACAAACATGCGCTAACTGCACTACGTGGCTCGCAGGGACCTTTGGTGACCCCCAAACAGTCAAGCCATGCCATTGCGGATGAATACGCCAATGCAGACCCGACATATGCGACTAAGACCAGTGTATGAAATGTCAACACCAACCTTTTCCGAGGCCCTCTTGTCCTTCTAACTATTCAAATTCTACAGACGCTGGCGCTGACCCACCCCATGTCGCGGATCATGAAGGGCGATGGTAATTGTGGCTGGAGAGGTAAATTTCTTCTCGGTCTTTTTTTCTTATTTCATTGCCATGCAAACATCTGACGTCCAACAGCGGTCGCCTTCGGCTATTTTGAAAATCTGTTCTTGCTACGAGATCCTCTTCGGGTCCAACGTGAATTGATCCGCCTCAAATCGATGAATACGCTTCTAGATCAGGTCGGACAGCAAGAACATCTGTATGAAATCTTTGTGGATGAGTCAGAAGCCGTTTTCAACCAGATTCTCGAAGCCATCCAGAAGGGCATACAGGACGACTCTTTCCTAGTCCATGCCTTCAACGAAGAATACAATTCTAACGCAATCATCACCCACTTCAGAGTGAGTCTTTGACGCTGCCCTTTACTTTCCCCTTGTCTCTCCCCCTACCATATTGGGAATTCAGGGCTAACCGCATCTTCTTGCTTTCTTCTTTGACCGCTACAGCTATTAACGAGTGCTTGGATGAGATTGAATCCTGGAAGATATCAAGCCTTCCTTTCCTTGCCCCTGGAGCAGTATTGCGCGACAAGAGTCGAAACGGTCAAGACGGAGATCGACGAGGTTGGACTCCAGGCTTTGGTCGACGGTGTGATCGAAGGCTCGGAGCTTGCAGTCGAGATCCTGTATCTAGATCGCAGTGAAGGCGAAGTTGTCACGCCCCATCTACTGACACCTAACCGGCCGAGCGTTGGAACGATTCGACTTTTATACCGTCCGTAAGTCTCCTTTGTTTCTTTCTTTTTTCTTGGTGTTCATTTTTTTTTGATCTCCACGCTGACCTTGATAGTGGGCACTATGATCTACTCTACCGACCCGAACCAATTGTGACTATGGCACCCGTGGTGAATTATCAGTACGGAATCACTTCTAACTACTCCCCCTGGGACCAAGGCGCACTCTCGTTCGACGTAGATCCGCATCTGATGGCCATTCCGAACCTCATGATGGACCCAGCTGCCTTTGCAGTCAATCCGTCGCCCATGTCCGCGCCAGTCTCAAACTCATACAGGATGTCACCTCCACACGACCTCTACCTCCAACACACCCCTCCTCCTGTTTCAATTCCTTCCCCTCCTGTTGTGCCTAGAATGTCAGCTCCGCCCCCACCAATGACTTCTGCACCGAATAGATCCTCTGATGGCCCGCAAATTCGGCTGAATCCCTTGGTCATGAAAAACAATTTGAGCCATTCTCTTCCAGTGACAACACCGTTCAAGAAGTAGGCTCCTCTCTATTTCTTTTCTTGGCTGGCGTCTTAGTCGATATATCTTGGTTGTACTGACTCTCGTTAGTTCTCCTTATAACCAAGCACATTTTCAGAACCAGGATTTCGAGCCGATCCACTGGGAACCCAACGAATCACGCAAATAGGCTTCGTCCGCTAAACACGAAGCAACCGATCGCGAGCCCCTTCTTAACCACTCTCTTCACCAGAAATGACCATTCCATTTCGTCCGACTTTGCCTTTGGAACACCACCTTATCTCTGATTCTTATCTAGTCACTGAGATGACCGCCCTTCGTCTACTCTGGTCTGGCTGCTTGACTGATTGTTCTTCTGCCTGAATCCTCCACTAGCATTGATCATTAGCTTATGATATTTTGTCTGGTCTGTTTTAGCGTTTTTCCTTGGTGTTGCATGACGACAATGATGATTGTTTCAGACAGATTGTTTTTTCAATGATTTTTTTTATCTCCATCAGGGAGGATTGCGTCTTCTTCCCCCCTCCCCCCTCTCAGTCCGGCTCTTTGCGGCTGAGTCTAATGCCAAAAAGATAATCAATCCAGCTAATTTCAAATCGACCTTGACGAGTGGTCAGCCTGGAATAGTACCGTAGATTTGGCAGGCTTGCAGATCACGAGAGTGCTTCTTTTGATCCCATTTCATAGCTAAAAGAACATGCAGAACTACTGGTAAACATCTGTCCCAGCATTAGGTACCTCCTGCCGGTAGTTACCTGCATCCGCCACCCGGCATGTCAAGAGTGATTTCGGAGCACTGACAACCGACAAGTCCATGGTTCGGTCAGAAATAGAAGGGGATGGCTAAACATTACTGAACCCCACTGCCCCGGATCGACCCCGTGAGCCCGTAGTCCTATTTAGTGGTACCTATTGGCCCGGCTTTATAGGCCTTGCAGGGGGGGGGGTTCTGCGAGCGAATCTTTTCTTTCTACTTCCACGGCCACCCGGGGGGGACCTGCATCTTCACCTTATTCTTGGGGATTTTGCCAACCACCGAATACGGAGTAGACTGCATGATCGGGAGTATTGGAGTATTAGTATGTTGAACTGATAGAGTAGTGTAGTTTCTTTTGACTCGGTTTTACTAGGTCGATAACTTTCGCTTTGGACGTTGATCTAGATACGTTTCCTTGATTCAAGTACTGGGTCAGGACTGGGATCATAGTTTGGATATATTATCCAGATGCAGAGCAGACAGAATGTTCCAATGATGCGCTATATTTATTGAGGTGGTGCAAAATTCACCCATTCTGAGAAATCCATCCCCTGTATCCCTAGTTCCTGATCTACATCTGGAAAAATGGTGTTGAAGGATGTCGTATCCATGAATAGTTGGTTAGGCATGTGCATTAGGATCTCCTGCTGCTGCTGCTGTTGCTGTTGCTGCTGTTGCTGGAGCCGTTGCTGTTGCTGTTGTTCGTCGACTACCTGCGAGGAAGGGCTGCCGGTTGCCACGGCGGGCGAGCATAATCGGTTGATAACCTCCAAACACCGGGTTGCGAGTCGGTTGTTGCTCAGGGCTGGGTGTGCGAGGAGGTTCTTGGTCGTTTCCACGTCGTGCAGCCAGCTTGGGGCGTCGGGGCTGGCAGGATCGGTCATGAGGAAGATGGTGGGGATCAGGACAGCTTGGAAAAGAAAATAGCTGTTTTGTTAACCAAAATTAGAACAAAAGAAAGAAAAGAGGCTTCTTACAGAAAATACCAGGCGCCAAGTCTCGTACAGATGTTGTTCTCCATGTACTCGGAAATAGAGGAGATGGTGAATCTTGCGTTTTGAAGACAGAGCATCCGGCAGTCTGCTTCAAAGGGCTCGTCATCACGCGGCGTCGAGGTGTTGGGAGCCCACTTTCCGGCCGCCCAGCGCAGCAGGATGGGCCGGTACAAGAGAATGCGCAGGTTCCAGTCACGCCACAGAAGTCGGTTCCGGACCAAGGCGATGTGGTCGGGTTGCGGCTGGGGGGACGGCGGTGGTGGGTGTCTGAGGTAGAGTGGGAGGTCGTTGTACCACTGTTCCATCTGTTTTTGAAGATTCAAGGTTTCTTCGGGTGTGAGATGGGGGCTGGAGATCAGACGCTGGTATACGCTATTGGTGAGGAGGTGAAATTTCGCTTGCGCAATCAGGCCGGTGTACAGAGTGTGCTCCTGAACTTCGAGAGGCATGACGGTTGTTGTAGCTGTGAGGGCCTCGTCATGAATGTTTAGTACGTGTCGGGCGTCCATGACGTTGTCCTCGGGGAGGAGGATGGGTCGACCGAACGTCTTGGCTGCTCCGCTGTCGAAGATGTAGACCCCCCACCAGAGTCGCCGCCGGATTTCTCGTTGAAGGAGATTGATTTTCCAGCTAGGGAACTCTTTGTGGAGTCCAAGACTCATGGCCATCCTCACTGCCAGCCCCAGGAAATTCCAGCCCGTATTGGGTTTGTTTCTTTTCTGCGCGTAATTACTCAGCAATAACAGCGCCTGCACCAGGGTGAGGTTACCAGTCTCGAAGACCGACATTTGCTGCAGATGGCTCCGCGCCTCCTGGTAAAAGGTGATGTCGAGGTCGGAATTGTCGTCGCCAATACTCCACGCACCCAGGGCCAAGATGGTATTCAAAAGCACCTGCCAGGCTTGGCCATGAGGCCGGGGTATCTGTTCGTGAAACTGGGCCCTGAACGTCTCCTCATGCACGAACGGATAGCTCGTGTGGTAGTTTAGAAAATAGGCGTCCATGAACGCCTGTTCGATAAGGCCAGCCGGTGCCGTGTTCAACAGCTGTGATTTCAACGGCACACCCATTCCATTGCCTTTGAATGCCGGATTTTTGGGGAAATTCAGATCGAACCCATGCTTTAGAAGAGCTCGTAGTGGTACCACACTTGACGATGCGCCTACGAGGTCAGTTCACCCCCCTTTCAAACCATATTAATTCTATTTCGGGGAGGGATACTAACCGAAATACCCTGTTCCTTCTGGTTGGATAGATAGAGCGGCCATGCCATCTGCGAGATCCCGTGTGATCTCTTTCTCGGCCCAATCGAAGCCATCCGCCTGCTGCGGTAGAGCTTCAGGCGCCGCCTCATGTTGATCTACATCAGGTTTGATGGGCGTGGACTGCCTCGACGAGGACTTGGAGGACGCGCGAGGCTTCTGCTCGGGCTCTTGGTCTTGCAACAGGGAACGCACAGTTGCATCCAAATCGCCGTTGGGGAAAAGTCTTCCAAGAGCGGTTTCAAAGGCGCGCAGTCGGTCTTCGACACAAGTCAAGTGCCTGAAACGAGTCAATATTAGGCCCTTCTGGGGGAACCATCAGTCCTTACTGTCGAGTCAGAGGGCTCCTGGTGATTTTGGGGCTGTAACTGCATTCTTTGTTCAGTTGCCTACATTGTGCACAGATCGGGCGCTCTTTCGAGCACTGCCGCAACGTCAGCTAGGCCAGTCTTATTATCAAGTAAAAATATCTCGGCCCGAAGTTTACCTTGGACTTGCGCAGTCGGCATTCGTCGCACTGCGGGAGAACGAAGAGGTCAGCGGATCGGCCAAGCCTCCTGCGCGAGACAACCAACTGACAGCATAGGAGTGAGAATCCCGAGTACTGATCATTTTCCTTGCCTCTAGGTTCCTTTCTGATCTATTTGTCGATCACATAGGGCTGACGGCATCTGGAACGTGGGTTAGCGCCACTCGCTGCTTGTTTCCTTCTCGGAGTTTTTAATGTGGGCTGTTCCAACATACGATCGGCATGCAACGGTCAGTCAGGGGCCCGAAAATCGTGAGGTTCGTGGGTCTGCCGTCGTGGTGTCCCCTCGCGGATACATCTAGTTATATCGAGATGGCGAGGAGAGTTGTTGCTCCTGTTTGCGAGTTGCGAGGAGGAGTGGCTGACAGCTGTTACTTGTGTCAAGACTTGTACGAGGCGGGTCAGCTGATCACTGGAAATTTTCCCGGGACCTTATGTGGACGCTTGCGTTGACTACCAGGACTGGCTGAAACATGGCAAACGATTCTCCGCGGCAGCTGCACAGTCAGCGTGATGAGGTGAGCGTTTCTTTTCCCTGTCTCCAGCCTTCAGAAGGCATCTGCGCTTATTCAGTCCCTGTCAACTTGTCGAGCGAGCGATATGTTGTCACGTGATCGTTGACTATCAAGGTCCGAGGAAGGTACCCATACCTACAGGACATGTGTATATAGCTTTAAGAAAGGAAGAGACCGTAGATATATATTGATATCTGCTTGTTTACAGTTGGCCTGCTTCAAGGTACCACATGCTTCTAGTTATAAGAGGTTAATTGTATCCAATTGCAGTTTGAAAACAATTAAAGAGGTATTTATATATATTAGGTATCGAGGTAGCTAAGGTGACAATTACATTCATGCCAGATCTAGAGTAAACCATCAACCTAGGAATCCAAATCCTCAATGGATCGCACATCTATAGATTGGATTAAGATAGAAACGCCTAAATAGCCGTTGTATTCGAACAGAAGAACTGAATGCTGCTCTATGCAAGTCTTGGCGCTTCAGAATACCGAGAATAATTCTCGGGCCAATCAAGACTTTGCACAGGGATTTTTTGATATACAACGTCATCACGCTTTGGAGCTGTGCACTGGACACCAAAGAAAGCAAAGCAAAAAAAAAAAGAAATCGTCGTTTAGACAGCCTGTGATCCGGCTTTGATACTCTTTTTCTGTATATCCTCCCACCCCCAGCCATGCCTTCCCAGGCGGTGCTGCCGCCCCTCCTCAAGCCGTATATTTCCTCGCCGAGCCCCTCCTCCCTCACTGTCATTTCGTCAGTATTAGGCGCCACAGGCAATTGGCTGGTCCTCAGATTCATCTATGCCACCCTGGCTACGGCTCCGTATCTACATGATGCGTCAATCCCCAGAAATGAGAAGAGAAAAGTCGTCTTGGTCAGTTTCCTGCGGGGTTGGGACTTTTGGCGCGGGGAGGCGAAAAGATTAGTATTTCTACCATTCCTTCCTCGATAAAGAAAAAGAAGAAAAGAAAACTAAGCTATATAAGGGCCTGGATCTCACGCGTCTCCAAGACAAGAGCCAATTCGCATTTGTTGACGGGCTCTCGGAGCTCTTCAGTGTTTCCACACGACCAGCCCCGTCCCCGACGCCAGTCTTGCCAGGCAGCGCTGCTCCCAGGACAACCCTTCCTGTTCGTTCTGCTCCAGGCGTGGTACCTCCTCGGTCTGGGCTGCATCCTGCTCTGGGTACGAGCACCGCCTCTATCAATGACGGTCCAACGCCGCTACGCTTTTCCGGTCGTGGGACTACAGCGCTGGATGGATTGGAGAGAGATATCCTCAGGGCCGTGGATCGGCTAAAATCTACTGGAAGCAAAGACCAAGAAGAACAGGAGGAAGTCTCTGTGCTGCTCATCGTCGATCAACCGGACCTGGTACTTGCTGCAACGGGGCCGGCATTAGGCATTGGTGCCTCGGAGATGGGAGAGTGGTTACTGGGACTACAACAGGTCGGTTTCTACACATACTCTCTTACCCGGGAGACATTGTTAGACAGGCAGACGCGTCTTGTTGGAAGTTTACTGACAGATCCCCGAATAGCATGTTCACTCGACAGTCATGACGGTATCGGCCGATACGCCGCTGATCCATAATGCGTCCACGTTTGCTTCTCAACAGCCGTCTCCTTTGGAGACTGCGCAGGCAGCTTTTGTGACTGGATCGGCGCATCGAGCAGAAACAGTCATTCAGCTTCGCAATCTAGAAACGGGGGCGGCCAAGGACGTGAGTGGAGTGCTCAGAATCAGCAAAGGTGGTGCATGGGAAGAGAGCTGTGACCAACATGCGGACAGTCCCTGGGAGGAAAGGGAAGTCTTGTATTTCATGCAACGAGATGGTGGGGTTAGAGTATTTGGGCGCGGCGAATAGATTTCCATCAACCATAGGCGTTCAGGCGTGTACTATTCGATAGACAAACCAAGTTGGTTTCTGCATGCTGAGCCTGCTGTTCGATAAGTAATAGTGAAGAAACCTTAAAAATATAGAAAGTCGGGAGGCGGCTTGAAATTCATCAGACAGATCAGATTGGAACTAAAAATCTCAACGCATCTGTCCACGACATTGGGGATATCCGCCAGCCATAAAACACAGAAAAAGGTAATTTCAGGCGTGCTGTCCTAGTTCCTCTGATGCACCGAAGCCACACACACTAACTTTCCCGACAACCCTATCGTCCTCGGTGGCACGTTGTTCGTTTTCTTTTTTTTTTTGGAGAAGAAAAATTCTATAACGGCGAAGAGAGGAATCGGATCCACACTGAAGCCCCAAATTTTTTTTGTTCAACATTCATTCACTTTGCATTAAGACATGTTTTGCTGCGAAATGCTAAGTGTGACATGACCTCCTCCCAGCCCCTCTTCGAAAAAAACGAAACCGCGACGCCGAAGAATTTAGTGAGCCTCGGGGCCACGAGCACCCTTGGGAGTGCCGATCTGGAAGCCGTTCTGGAAGCGGCGGTGGACCTCCTTCAGGTGCCTCATGCGGCCGGTGCCGGTGGTCTTGCGTCTCTTGGCCTTCTCACCCCAGTTGACTGTTTAAATCATAAGAAGAAACCGTCAGTTTTGGATATCATAAAAACAGCAAAGTGCAGAGCGCAATCGACTCTCGATCATTCAAGCACGCAGATTTCTTTTGCAGGGAATGGAGTCGGGAATTTCGTACACTTGCGGGTCTTAGCAGCAGGGTAGCCGCAAGAAGCACAGGTCGACTTCTGGATGTGGAAGGAGCGGCGGCCTATAAAATATCCAGCGATATCGTTAGCCCTCGTTGTTCATTCATATGATCCCTCCCCCTTTCCTATCTCCGCGCCGTAACGTGTCCGAACTTGTTTCCTCGTCGTAACGAATCGCGAACCCGGTCGGATCAGGGAAAGAAAAATTCAACATTGGAATATAATACTGACCACAACGCCGGCAGAGGGTGTGGGACTTGTTGTGGCGCTTGCCAAAGCTGGAGGTACCCTTCGCTGTAATAGGTGTCAGTCTGCGAATATTCCTTCGACGACGGGGTTTTTTTTAATCGGCTCGGGACGTACTCATTTTGAATTAGGGAACTGTCAAACAGATAATGGCGTTAGTCAATGGGCAAGAAGGTATCGAAAAACTTCCAGGAGCGGAAGGTCAGTCGGCAATATGCAACTTACCTGGCGATTCCGTTGAAGGGCTGGTTGTCAATGTCGTCGTCGCTGGGCGTATCGAAAGTTCACCAGTGAGATCTGGGGCCCAGCGTCCTAAGCGAGTTGTGGCCTTCAGGGCTTAAACCTGGCGGGTCCCGTGACTGGTCACCCGAAGGCGGTAAAACTAGCAGTAGACACTAAGCCCATTATGGCTTAGCATAAACCAGAAAGATCATGTGATTAAAATAGGATCTAGATTTCTACGCTAGCACCAAAAGAGAAGTCAAAGCAGGAAGGTACCAGTTACTTGAGGTACTTCTAAAATGTTGCCAAATGTACATTGGGTATTGATCTGTTATAGTCCAAACTCCTAATAGCAATGCAGAAACCATAGTCAAACACACAGGTGCAGGTGCACTTTCAATCTTTCCCCAGGAAAGCAGCCATAGGGTCTTGGGCTGCCAGGCGACTCCGTTTGTAAGTCTCCATCTCCTCTTCAGTGATCCCCGACTGTAGCTCCATGATTGTCCGTTTCTTAGTGGCATTTAATGCCTCGCTCTTCTTGGACTCTTTCTCGGCTTCAAGGCCATCATCGTTTTCATTGGCATTGTCGGCGGCTTCTTGCAGCATCCGATCACTCGCTTCCTCAAATGCTTTCTTTCCGTCCTCGCCGGTACAGTAGCTGTTCTTCACCGTGGAGTGGCAACAGGCATATCCCCATTCGAAGTTAAACCACCAGCTCCCCCAGACTGTACTGTGATTGTTGACAAGAATATCCTCGGCGTATTTGGACTTGACTGCTTGCTTTGGCGCGCCCTTGATGGCACCGGTTTCGTCGTACTCGACGAAGCGCTCGTTCTCAACCACCATGGTTTCGCGTAGCGGGGTTGGGGCAAGATGCTCTGCACCACCGTACTTATCCAAGAGCGCCTTACGTTGTGACTGGCGCTTGGCCTCCGCCTCAGCAATCTCTTTCTTCCGCATGATCTCGCCCGATGTAGGGTTTGCCTGCATATGATGCTGCCCATTTCCACGCTCCTGAGACTCCCAGGCGTACTTTTGTGCCCGCTCAAACTCTGCCGCGTCGCCCGAGAAGCGCACAAAGTTCTCTTCTGCAACTAGAACGGCAGCTCGATCCTCCTGTGCTCCCGAGTCTACCATCCGTCGAGACTTCGGGTCGTACTTGGCAGAATCCAGATCCAGATTTATTAAGTAATTCGCAGTATCTTCTCGTAGTCGAAGATTGCGCGTCGCGGTGCTTTGCTGTCTGCCCATATCCGACTCTTCTGCATATCGCGCTTCTTCCTTGGTGGCGACCTCTTCGTCTTCCTCCTCGCTCATTTCAGCTCCTCCATCTTGCTTCGATTTGTGTTTGAGCTTTTCTAGCTCTTCGAAATCCTCGACGACCTGCTTGTACTCGCTGGGGTCGTAGCCATTCCAGCGATCCCTCTTGGCATCCCATCCAAGGTTCACATCTTGTACCATTTCATCCGCCTGGATATCCTTGCCAGTCCACCGGGCACCTTGCTTTCTCGGTCGGCTCAAACATTCCTTTGCCTTGTGGGTCATCGCACCGCAATTCTCACACGCGCCTTTGCGATACTTGGTCGCGGCCGGTCCGGCTCGCCTCCCTCGATCATACCATTTCGAGTCTCTTTCCTGTTTCTGCAGACGCTGATGCTCGAGATAATCGCTTTCAGAAGACTCATTGTCGATATAGAACGGCTTTTTCGAGATGAAGGTGGGAATGTACTCGTTGCGTTCTCCTGACGCGGTCTCGTTCGGTCGGGACATAGCGGTAGTAGATCGAGAGTACACCAAACCGTATTATAAATATGAAGCAAAATGAAATATCAGGGCAATAAACCCACTCCAAAAGCGCGATCGAGCGCTTGTATAAATGTGTTGGGTGGCTGACTTTCATTTCTGTCGTTCTGGACTCGCCGACGATAACGGCCGATAGAGGTCACATGACCAGGCGTTGCCGCCGCGCAGCCCGAGAGGCGCGTGAATCATCATCATCTACAACGTCGCGTAACTGGATGGAATCTAGGTATTTCAAGCTCTCGCTTCATAATTTGTACCTCCCAACGCCCGGATCTGTGACATATAACATAAAAGTCCACGATATGGTGTGTTGGCGCTGCATTCATGATCGCCACAGTTCTCTTCAAGTCGACTGATGGAGCCCTTTCGAGTGCGCCTCAACTGCATCGATCACTACCAAGCGACTCCGACCGAGTTTGATTCTTCCTTGCCGTACAGAGATGGGGCGTCTTCGGCCAACAGACCCAAAGTCCCTGTTATCAGGATATTTGGGTCTACTGAGACCGGGCAAAAGGTCTGCGTTCACGTGCATGGTGCCTTCCCTTACCTGTACGTTGAATATGACGGGCCATTAAATGCAGATGAAGGTTTGTAATGCGTGATCGATCGATCCCTCTTTGGAAGTAGCTGGATTCTTATTGATCCTATGTGTAGTGAACTCGGCGATCCAACAGCTTCATGCGTCGATCGATCGTGCACTGGCGACTAGCTATAACCGCAACGCGTATGACAAGAACGCGGCCTTCGTTGCCCATGTCAGCTTGGTGAAGGGAGTCCCTTTCTACGGGTACCATGTGGGATATCGTTTCTACTTTAAAATATACCTACTGAATCCGCTTTATATGACTCGACTTGCAGATCTGCTGGTGCAAGGAGCTGTCTTGAACCGGCCGTTGCAGCCCTATGAAAGCCACCTGCAATATGTTCCACAGTGGATGTGTGACTACAGCTTGTATGGGTGTGCGTACATGAATTGCGGCAAAGTCAAATTTCGTGCCCCAGTTCCGGATTACCTTGAGCTGTCCGACTTGTCGCATCGTTGGCACAGCTATTCTATCGAGCAGGGGTCAATATCAGATGAAGCAGCGTTACCAAAGCAGAGCCACTGCCCGCTAGAAGTTGATGTGTGTATACAGGATATCCTGAACCGGACGGAAATCACGGAAAGACCCCTGCATCAAGATTTCATCGAGTTTCTGAAACCGGCTGTGTCGGATGAGCGACTCGTTCCAAGTATGGCAGGTTTATGGCAAGACGAAACTAGACGGAGGAAGAAACGCCTAGGAATCATAGATCCTGAAAGCAGCCCGTTTAACCCAGAAGAGCTGGTCTCGATGTCAGCAGACCCTAGAAACCAATCAGATGGCGGTTGGATACATGAAGAGGAGTTCCGAGAGATGGTCAATAAAATGGCCATTGAAGAGAACCGCAGAAGCGAATCAAAAAACGCCACCTTTACGTCGTTCGTGCAAAAAAAGCCGTTTGAAGATGAGATTAGGACTGCACTGGAAAGTGTAGAAGAGCTGTACCCCGATAGACTAAAGGATAAGCAAATTCAGCCCTATGATCATGGAAATAATGGGGGCCACGACCATCCTAAGATTCACGTTGACGAAAGCAAAGTACAGTCCTCTGACGCAGACGATTCATTGGGCTACTTGAATGAGTACTCTGACAACATTTTCGGTACTTTTGATGATGGAGAGGATATTGAGGACTCTACAGACATTCCAGCTGCCGAGCCCGAGTTTAACCCGGATCCTGATGAGATCGGGGCACCTAAAGATACGAATGCTCCATCGGAATCGGAATCGGAATATTGCAGCTTTCCAGACGGAGAGCTTGAAATTCCTCTCGCCATCACTCAGGAAGAAAGCGGGCCTGAAGCTGAGGTTGGCCCTTATAAGAAGGGTATAAAAAGGTCGATCGACAGACCGGGAAATGACCAGAACAACTCCCAACTCACCAAGAAGAGGTCGATTAAGCAGAGCGCAGGTATAAAAGAGTCATCACGAACGATTTTCGGAGCCTCGCAGTCAGCCCACGCTTCCCATAAGGAATCGAGACATGGGGAGTTCACTCGTAGTGTCAGGTTCGACACAGATTTGGTTTCATCCACTCCAGGCCTTGCCCCTTCCTTGAGATCCAGCCAACCAAAAGGTGATCGGGTGCTTCAGAAGCTTAATTTTCCAGTGGTCAAAGACCCTACAGATCCTATGACCATGCTCCGGTTCAGTCAAGAAAGTGGTCACTCAAAGCATTTGTCCCAAGCATCTCAAGATCTCGAGCCCGATTCTTCCTCTACAATTCCTGCTGCCGAGCCCTCCAGCTTGCAATTTGACGATGGAACTTCGTCTCAATTCCAAGGATCATCCTCCACCGAGACACCCTTCACTTCATCTAATCATAATTTGGCATCTACCTTCCACGATGCGTTTGATATCCCTCTTGATAGAACACTATTTTGTCTTCAAAGGTCTTGTCCAACTGCGGCTGAGATAGCCGCAACGTTAAACTACCATGGACAGCCCTCCGTCATCTATCAGAAGGCGTACTATAGTGATGAAGGCGACGTACCGGAACGACAGCGCGAATATGCAGGCCGCGAATTCCGTTTGCAAAGCGACTCGATTCATTATCTACCGGACTTTGACCCTTCTGGGCGGTCTTCTGCGATGTTCGGGAAACAGATACCGTCATCTTTCGACCGGGAAAACCAGGAGAAAACCGATCAGAAACTGCGGGAAGCCTGTAGCCTCCGGACTTGGGAGTTTGCTGCGGTGCCTCCCAGCCGCTCGGAGGTCGTAAGTTGGTTCAACCACCAGAGGCAAGATGAATGCAAAGAGGAAGCTGCGAAAGTCATTCAGATTGCACCGCCATCCAAGCCCAACGTTCTCTCCCAGATTGAGGGGCCCACACAGATGAATGATTTTGGATTCAAGTATTCCCAGCGGAAGAAGTCGACAAGTGTCGACCGTCCCACGCAATATATGAGCATGATGAGCTTGGAGGTTCACGTCAACACAAGGGGTGCTTTGGCTCCCAATCCTGAAGAGGATGAAATAACGTCTATCTTCTGGTGCGTTCAATCCGAGGGCGAGGACCTTGACGTGAACGGAACAATTCCAAACTCACATGTTGGAATGCTACTTCACGGCGACGATGAAGGTCCCAAAGGCAAAGTGACCAAGGCTCTCACTATAGACCTCGAGTGCGAACCAACTGAACTTGACCTTATTACTCGATTGGTTGATATTGTTCGATTCTACGATCCTGATGTTATTACTGGCTATGAAGTCCACAATGGCTCTTGGGGAT
This sequence comes from Penicilliopsis zonata CBS 506.65, assembly GCF_001890105.1. Classification (NCBI taxonomy): domain Eukaryota; kingdom Fungi; phylum Ascomycota; class Eurotiomycetes; order Eurotiales; family Aspergillaceae; genus Penicilliopsis; species Penicilliopsis zonata. Next base: position 372,932 of record NW_019208927.1, read on the forward strand.
ATGTGATTGAGAGAGCCAGGAAGAAGTACGATTATGACTTGTGTGACGAACTTTCTCGAGTCAAGTCTCAAGCCCATGGACGATTTGGAAAGGATAGCGATCGATGGGGCTTCAATCATACATCTTCTATCCGGGTGACCGGCCGGCACATGATCAATATCTGGCGTGCTATGAGAGGGGAACTTAATCTGTTGCAGTACACAATGGAAAACGTTGTATTCCACCTCCTACAACGTCGAATACCCCATTACTCTTTTCAAGATCTGACCGCATGGTTTCAGAGCGAGACGCCTCGGGACCTGCTTAAGGTCGTGGACTACTTCGTGTCACGAGTGCAGATGAACCTGGAAATATTGGATGCAAACGAACTTATCCCACGCACAAGCGAGCAGGCAAGATTACTTGGGATTGACTTTTATTCGGTCTTTTCTCGAGGCTCGCAGTTCAAAGTTGAGTCCTTAATGTTTCGGATTGCCAAACCTGAAAATTTTATACTTGTCTCTCCAAGCAAGAAGCAAGTCGGCCAACAGAATGCGCTTGAATGCCTTCCACTGGTCATGGAACCCCAGAGCGACTTTTATACGAGCCCCCTGTTAGTCCTGGATTTTCAGTCTCTTTATCCGAGTGTGATGATAGCCTATAATTATTGCTATTCTACCTTCCTTGGCAGAGTTCAACACTGGCGAGGTCGAGATAAAATGGGCTTCATGGATTATGACAGACAGGCAGATATTTTGGGATTGTTGAAGAACAATATCAACATAGCGCCAAATGGCATGATCTACGCTAAAACCGAAGTTCGAAAGTCCTTACTGGCCAAAATGCTTACCGAAATCCTTGAGACTCGTGTCATGGTAAAGACCGGGATGAAGGCAGACAAGGATGACAGGATCCTGCAGCGTCTCCTCAATAACAGGCAACTTGCCCTGAAACTTATTGCGAACGTCACGTATGGATATACGTCAGCGTCATTTTCAGGCCGGATGCCGTGCTCTGAGATTGCAGATAGCATTGTTCAAACTGGCAGAGAGACTCTTGAAAAGGCTATAGCATTGATACATTCGGTCGAGCGCTGGGGTGCCGAAGTAGTGTACGGAGACACGGACAGTCTTTTCGTCTATTTGAAGGGACGATCTCGAGAGGAAGCCTTTGATATCGGCGAAGAAATTGCCAAGGCTGTCACCGATATGAATCCTCGCCCCGTGAAGCTCAAGTTTGAAAAGGTATACCATCCATGTGTTCTGCTTGCAAAGAAGAGGTACGTTGGCTTCAAATACGAGGACCGGAACCAGAAAGAGCCCGAATTCGACGCCAAAGGAATTGAGACGGTCCGCCGGGATGGCACGCCGGCTGAGCAGAAGATCGAAGAGAAGGCCCTCAAAATCCTTTTCCGAACCGCAGATCTGAGTCAAGTCAAGAGCTATTTTCAGAATCAGTGTTTGAAAATCATGCAAGGAAGGGTGTCCATCCAAGACTTTTGTTTTGCCCGAGAAGTACGACTTGGAACATACAGCGACAGAGGCCTACCCCCCGCCGGTGCTCTGATCAGCACCAAGAAGATGCTCGAAGATCCTAGATCCGAGCCACAATACGGGGAACGTGTGCCATATGTCGTGGTCACCGGCGCGCCTGGCTCAAGGCTGATAGACCGCTGCGTGCCGCCTGAAAGCCTCCTTCACGACGCTCAACTGGAACTCGATGCCGAATACTACATCACCAAGAATTTGATCCCTCCCCTGGAACGAATTTTCAACTTGGTCGGTGCCAATGTGCGCCAGTGGTACGAGGAGATGCCTAAGATCCAGCGCATTCGCCGCATTGAAGGGACGACATCGGCGGCAACCGGGGTTGGCCTCCGAAAAACCCTCGAATCCTACTTGAAGTCATCCGCCTGTGTCATCTGCAAAACCAAGCTCGACGACACCGACAACCCCATCTGCAGCGAGTGCATGCAGCAGTCTCACGTCTCATTGCTTAATATCACATCCCGCTTACAACAGGCTGAGAAGCGGGTATTGAACCTGCACACTGTCTGCCGCTCGTGCATGGGTGTGCCATTCGGAGACGAGGTGAAATGTGACAGTCAGGACTGTCCGGTTTTCTACTCGCGCACTAGAGACGGTGCCAATTGGAAATCCACCAAGGCTGTGTTGGGGCCTGTGGCCAAATTGCTCCAGGACATGAGCGAAAAGGATCTGGAGTGGTAGTCACTCTCACCTTGGTATACCCTGAATGACATCTTGGAAGAAACAGGTTTTAGTCGCGCGGAGTTGAAAGAAAACATTAGAGTCAATGGTGTTGAGGGTTTCTGGCATACACTGTGTGTAGCGTTTTTTGGAATAGTGTATAAAATATGAGCTAACAAGGACTTAATGAATGGATGAAACAGCACAAAGATAGTATTATTTGATTCTATGAAATCGCTGGTCCATCTTTCAATGCTCAAACTGGGCACCACTGAAATCCGTAAGAGCTAAAGAGAGAGAAAAACAAAGCAAAGCAAAGCAGGAAAAATCAACCCTTGGAGCTGCTGGTTCTGTAACTCCTGGAGAAGGGACGTAGAGACTGATGCAAGCAATCAATGCCCGAGGGTCAGATTGAAACTCAGAAGCAGGTAAGAGTGGTTAAAAAAAGCAAATTATCTAGGTACAAAGTAGTTGATTTAGATACCAAGCAATGCAGTGAGTCTGTCCAGAGCGGTAGGCTTAAGGTCACCCTCCTGTTCGACAATCTCGATATCACCCTTGTCTTTATCCGGATTGTCTGCGATGGTTGTGAAAACTATGCTTGAGGTTCCAACCGGAGGAGAAAGAATAAGCTCCTGCTTTTCGTCAAGCTCGGTGGTGATGCTTGCCTTCTGCTGCTCTGTAACGGTGGGGAGAGTCTCGTCCGATCCCACGGGCTCGCTGCCGTTACTGCAGAGGTCAATCAGGCTGCAAATTGGCCCAGATGATGGGAAAGATGTCTTTTCTTCCCGAGAGACGAAGCCAAATTCATGAAGTAGATTTTCATTCACGTTTTGCTCGCTCGCCGGGCTTTGGGCAGTGGTACTAGGCTCGGCCGAAACGGGGACGCTTGCATCACCATCGAACAAACCGAAAGGATCATCCGGATGCTGTACTGTATCGAGCTTCGAAGCTTTTTGCTCTTTGACATCGGTCTGATCATTCTCGTCGCTGTCTTTTTTAAGGACAGGAACTTCCTTGGACAAATAGATTCTCTCCAGTTCGCTTGTATCAAACGTGGGCTCGGCCTCCTCGTAGTGTCTCATGGCAATCTTGCCGAGGAGATGTGGCAGAAGCCAAGGGAAGCTGATTAAAGGCAGCTCCTCAATTTTGGGAACCGCTCTGTGGAATTGGAGATCACTGGCGGGGTTCTCATCCTCGTGCTTCTTCAGCGCCGCTGCCACCTCCTGTTGAGTAACACGGTACATGGCAACAGCCAACGGAGCAAGCTTCTCAAACTCCCGCCCGCCAACTTTGTCGTAGCAATCCTTGCGGAATCGGTCGCGGAGAGACTGAGAGATGCCGCCAATCTCTTCGTGGAACTTGTAGTCCTTGCTCATGTTGGCGTGGGCGAGTACAAAGGTCGACCAGATTTCAAATTCTGTCTTGATCTCATTCTGCGCCATGATTCTCCGCATGGCAGCATCATAGTCGGACTTGAGTTCCCTCGCAAACTGCATCAGATCTTCGCTAACATGAATGCCGCAGTTGAGAATCCGTGCATCAAAAGGCATCTCGAGGTTGGGAACAAAATTGACTCGCTCAACGGCATTATAAAGCTGACCCAAGACCCTGCCGGACCGGTAAATCTGGTCCTTGGGCTTGTGTTTCCTCTCCATAAAGTGAGGCCACATCCGGGGCTGCAGGTTACGGGTCATCACGGCGGGATTTCCGGTTTTGTTGTAATCGACCGCGTCGGAATGGAGCTGGGCAAGCCGGATGCACTTGTCTTCGTTGACTCCGTCTTCTAGATAATCGGCCCAGGCCAGGTGTGCAAGCGCGATCCGAGGCAGGCAGTCGTTTTTCATGTACTGGACGAAGAACGAAGTGATCTCGTTGACAGTCACATCACGATCCAGATCCCTCGCCTTGTTGGACACATACCTCATGGGAGGACGGAACCAATGCTTCGGCAGTAGATCTTGATCCCAGATCACGAGGTAGTCGTCACCATCCAGATCTCCGCCAGAGCACATACTGGCAATGTCACGGTCGCCTGTCTGTGGCAGGACGATCACATCATGTAAATGTTTGAGCTCGGGATTATTAACCGCCCGGACTACACGAATATCCCCAGGATGCAGCGACGGATTACGAGCCAGAATGCAGGGACCTTCGATGATCTCGAATTTGCCATTCTTTTCCGGATTGGAAATCTGCACGAAGATCTCGGGCAATGCCGCCAGCTTCTCCTCACGGGTTGCATTTTCATTGGGAATCGCGTCAGAGAAATGGCCCTTGAGGGTGCCGGACTCATCCATGCAGCCTAGGAGGCACGCCCCCTGGTCGATGGCGATCTTGGCCTTTTCTTTGAGATATTTTAGATGCCAGGCCCGCCAGAGTGTCAGCAGGGAAGCCAAGAATGGCTCCTTGCTCTTGTAGAAACCATCTCTGACCATTTGGCTAATGACCAGAGTCATCTGGTTGGGGTCGACATACTTCCCAAGCCAGTAGATTGCCTGGGAATCACTAGACATTGCTTGGTCTAGGCTGGCAAGCATGTCATTGAGCTTTTTAGTGAAAATCGCATCGGCAATCCCCAAAGAAGACAGGACCACGATGATCTGCCTATTGAGGGTCGCCATGGAGAACTGGGACCAGCGGATCACTTCGAGGCCGGTGTGGATTGCGGCAAATTTGTTCTGGCTTGGGCGGATTTGCACTTCTAGTCGCTGGGCTTGGGGCCAGACGGCAAGCATGCCCTTGCAGCCACCGAGTCGAAACTGAAAAGCGGAAGGATGATCTCCAGACGGGGTCTTAATCTTGAGCTCTGTAGTAATCATCTGGGCGAGGAACTTGGATATGCGGCCGATGCCGTCGGAAAACGTGTAGCCGTTTCGTTCGATGTCTTCAATTTGACGCATCTGGACCATGCAGCCATTGATGGCACGGGTCGTTGAGAAGCACTGACCCAGTCTCGCAGCGTGTTTGGCGATGTTGCGGATGTCGCTGAAATGTCCCATCCACGCCCGGATGGTGGCTGCGTTGATGTCGGGGAGTGGTGCGAAGAAGTAAGCACCATGCTCGCGGAACTGCGAATTGCCAAAGGCGAGGAACTCATAGTGTCTGTCACCGATTACGATACCGTTTGCCAGGGTCCTCTTGACTCTTGTGAAGACCTCGTCCATGGTATTATCCATGGTTGAATTGATCCGGCCCTGGTGTCTCTCGTCCGTGAATCTGACGCGAAGAAAGCGATCCGCATGTTCAATGTACCGGCGGATCACGCGGTTCGAGATGTCGACCGTTGGAGTATTGTAGTAGACAGTACTCGGCGTGATCCTGACCGAGCGCATGTAGCAACAATAGGGAGGGATCTTGGCATCGGTCACGCCCTTAATGAACTGAAGTTTGAAAATTTCCATTGGATCATGAAAGACATGCTTCTTGGCCGCAATGTGCTCCAGGAGACGTTTAGCTTCAGTCTCGCCCAGATCGTTCAGCTTCGTAGCAAATTCTCTGGTCATCGAATATTCACAGAGGTAGCCATTCGAAAGACAAACCTCAAGCTGATACCGGACCGGAAAAGGAAGATGGACATAGATCTCATTAGTAAGATCTTCTATGAAGGATGAGGGACCGGGATTCTGGCGACTATCTGCATAGTCAATCCACTTCCAGACAGGTAGCGGCCGTTCTGCATCGACAGGCCACTCCGTGATCTGCCCAGCACCGTCGACGGCGATGTTAAAGTCATTAAGAACGCTGCAAACCAAGGCCAAGGCTCCCTTGTCGTCTACATCTGCTGGATAAACGATCTTGAAGGCGTTCCAGCGACCTAGGTGGAGAGAAGGGGATTAGTTGATACGCATAAAGCACCTGCAGGGTTGATTGACTTGGCGACTTACCGATGTCGATGAGGGGCTTTGACTTGCGGAGGCTAATGGGAAGAGTACTAAGTTCTCTGGGAACTGCGACGATGTCGGTCTGTCGAAACCAGACGTCCGACTCTCTCCAGCTATTATCACCTTCATGGAATGTGTTTTGGATATTCCAGATCCTTCGGCGATAAATAGGAGGATTTTCAAGTATGATATAGTGAGACACGCGCTTTGACTGCTCGTCTTGATGCTGGAACATGCGACTCAGCTGTGCAAGCGAGATCGAAAGTCGGTAGTCTTGATAGAGCTCCTCGACGAGAGCACTTCTGGGGTTAGCGCGGCGGACGATATGTAGCTGAAAGCCGATGATTACTTCTCGACGCTTGAGGTCGATGATGAGTGTTGGCTTGCCGTCTGGGCCAGGACCGATGCTGCGCATGGGAAGCATCGTGTGCTCGCCGATCTTGACACCAATGCTGAGGGACTCTAAGGGAAGTTTCTAGTTAATGGGATTAGCGCGACTGATGCATTCTCTTTGATGGGGTAACAACGCTTACGATTTTGGCCGGATAGAAGACATTGGGGCGGATAGGGCTCGGGATCTGGCTGTGCTGGTGATTGAGGTCCAAGTAAACCGTAATTACTGCAGTGGTCTTGTCGGGGAATCCGATGATGTATGCTCCGTTTCTCCAGAAATCTTCACGCGGAGGGGGGCTATTGCAAGTATGTTGTCAGCTTTCGAGTGACAGCTGGGGTGAGTGTAGGTACGGTGAGAAAAAAAAGGTGATACTGACCTGAATCGCAATTTTCCTTTGCTTTCGCGTCTGCCATGAGTGTCTTCGAAGAGATCGATGGAAGTGATATAGCCCTCCTTCTTGAAGTTCTGCCAGAGATCGAATGTGGTCACTTTGAGGGGAACGTTGACCAGGATGATCGCCAGCGACTCCCACTGTTTCCAGGGGGGGTTCACCACCGTCCCAGGTCTGGCGAGAGGACGTCGGTGGGCAGGCTGGATACCCAGACCATACCCACCGCGTCCTCTGCCTCGAGGACCTCTTGGGGCTCCTCGTCCTCTCATCTTGGTTGATGAGGAGGGAGAGGAAAAGGAAGAAGGAAGGGGAGGGGGAGAAATGAGAGAAGAAAAGGACCTCTCCGAACCACCACCACCACCACCACCACCACCCCCCGAGACCGGTGGGACGCGAGATTCACCGTGAGTACCCCTCACTGAGGGCCCCAACAGTGACTCGGAGGTCACAACACTGCCAGCACTACCAGTGACTGGCTGCAAGTGAAAACAAGCCTGGTAAGGCAACCAGGACATATTCGACCGGATGACCGAGTTGGGATTTTTCTGCCATACCACCATGGCAACGATAAGTCTTTTTTCTTTTATCGGTGATACTCCTGGCTTTGGAGCCACCTCTGCCTCCTCTGGTCTTCACAGACCTCTTGTCGTTGAAACCGATTGCATCGAATTTCTTTTGTCGGTGGCCTCGCCGTCACCTACGGACGGACATTATTATCCTATACAGGGAGAGATACATCAGTACTTAAGCTATCATCAACTAAAAAAAGTAGACTATGATACAAGGCAGCAGATCCTAGGCCCAATGGTTTATTATATGGGTCACCAAAATCTGTCTGTCTGTCTCTTGACGCAGCAGCAGCCGTTGGCAACCAAGATGAGACAGCCGCAAAGAACCCCACAGCCAAAGGCAGCCTGCATAGACGAAACTCTTTGATGTAGATGATCTTGCATTTATCCTATCTCTTTATTGCAGCCTCTGATTGTCCTGCAGCTACCCTGAGATAGTGTTGCATTTTGCAGACCAGGTCAAAGAGACAGACAATCCAAGACAGAATTTGTCATAGAAAACAGGAAAAAAGAAAATATAATAGACTTACCTTTTATAAATATCATTATCCTTATAGAGGATATTCAAGATACTTAGATAAATATCTAGTTGATCAGTGGTGTAGAACATTATGACAAAAAGATACCAGAAAGCTCGATGTTGTAGGAGGAAAGAAAAACATATCCTAATAGAGAAAAGAGGGACGTTTTATACTCTCACTTTTCTAGAGCACCTACATAAAAAACCACAGTGAATAACCCTCACCTCGCTTCTAGATATAGTGACTTTAACTGTGATAGAGAGGTTTTCTTAAAAGTTTTAAAATAATTCATTACTGGCTTTTATTTATTAAGTCTCAAGAGTATTATTATGCTGGCTAAGATAATAAGTGTCTCCTTATAAATGATATAAGCTACTATGTAACCCTTGACTTCACGTCTATATACAGATGGGGGTATGTTGATCAACTAGAACAGAGAGTCCCGCGACAGGTCCAGATCCAGATCCAACTCAAAATCCTGGAGACAAACGTCGTGTGGACCAAGATAAGCCTGGCCATCTGGCAAGGCCTCGTCTCTCCCCTGGCTAGCATGTTTTGAAGCGTTGTGAGTGCTCTCCTGTGACGTGTGAGGGCTGTTCGAGTTGGCGTCTCCTAGAGGTAGACGGTCCTTGCGCTGCTGAGACGAAGCAGATCGAGAAGAAGACTGAAATGGCACCTGCTCATGAGAAGCCCGCGGGGACCGCCGATACGATCCTTCTGATCTTGTTGAGTGGGTGATGTGAACGTTCCTGGACCGTTTTGGGCTGGGCCCGCTGGCATCCGATGCGACGGACCCGAAAGATACGCCGAGCATATCGTGGTTTTGGCTTTGCATTTCGTCCGGTAGGATTTGGAAGCTTTCCGCCTGTGGAGCGGCTGCATGTTGAGATTTGGACCGATGGTGTTTGTTGCTGTTAGTGTTGGTCTTGACGGGCTGGCGCTCTTCGGCCGTCCCCTTGAAGCCCATGACGGTCATCAAACGGCCGATGTGCTGCTGCGCCTCGGAGAATTCGCGCGCCTTGGCTGCTCTCTCATTGCGCATGGATTGTACCTACAAATTGTTAGAGAGATAATGTTTCTTTTTCTAATAAAAAAAAAGGGGGGATATTCCCACCTTCTGCTCGAGATGGCTGATTCGCCTATCCTTCGTTTGTAACTCCTGATTAGCGCTTGATGCGGCCATCTGCATGGCTTCTCTCAACACTAGGCCTTCGTCCTTGTATTTCGTTGCCTGTCGGTCATGGATTAAATATCAGCAAAAAATAGTCTTTTACTGAAAGGGGTTGCTTTGTGGGTTCTTTTTCTGATTGAACACCCACCTCTATAGTGACCTCAGACACTTCCTGCTTATGACGCTGTTTGAGTGCATCCATTTCTGTATTGAAATTCTCTTCCAGGGCCCGAAGGCTGGCTCTGAGTCTATCCGACTCTGAGGCTTTGTTGTCAAGCTGGAGATGAGAAAAGGTCAATCAGCGCCAGCTCTCTTCCTTGGAATTTAGGACGTACCTGTTTCTTCCATTCAACAATCTCCAAGGCCAGACGATCATTTCCTGCTGATAATTCTTGAATCTCTTGTACTTTCTGTCTTGACAGAAGCTCGCATCCGTCAAGGTTGGTTTTCATCTGCTTCATCTCCCGTCGCAAAGCGGCAGAATCATCCAGGATGGCGTCCTTCTCTTTCATCACCGCATCGAGACTAATCTGAATATCCTCATTCGCGGCCCTCTGTTCCCGAAGATATTCCTGGAGCCCGTCCAGTTGATCTTCCTTCTCGGTCACGGTTGCAATAAGGTCTAATTCTCTAGACCGGGATTTCTCTTCTGCAAGATGTGCACTCTCCTGAGAATCGCGACGCTGTTCTTCTAATTCCCGCTGCGCTGCAGTGAGGCTTGCCGTCAATTCTTCAACCCGGTTGGATGCGCTTTCGGCACGCTTCTCAAACGTCGCCACCTCTTTCTGCAGGGAAGAAATCGTACAAAGCGCTTGCTGCAATTGGATTTCCAATTCCCCCCTCTGTACACGGAGTTCTTCTTTTTCTGAGACAAGCTTCTCTCGCTGTTGTTCTACTTCTCTGAGCGGTCCCTCATTGTCGAAACATCGATTCTCCAAGTCTCGACAGGCGTCTTCCACGTTCTTCAAGAGACGTTCATGGGAGATGCGGGCGTTCTCCATCAGGCTCTCGGCAATTGTATTTCTCCAGTCACGTCTGGGATAACCAACGTCCGGCAAACTATTCTGGAGATTTTTCAGGGAAAATCCATGGCGGTGATCGACCGCTTTCATCTTGGAGAAAGAGCATGATGGTTCAAACATAGTTTCTTTGATCTGTGCCATGAAGACGGGGAAGAGAGAGAGAGATCCGAGAAGCCCGAATCGACGCTGTCTGTGCTTCGGGCAAAAATACCGACTGAACAGTAGAAATCAAAGGCATCGATCAAGAGTTGATTTTGGAAGCTTATCAAGGCAGCCTCGCAGATAGAGAAACTAGTACATTGCCTGTGACCTGGCTTTCTAGGGAAATCCCTCAGCGCTTCACTCAGAATTACTCTTCCCAGGGAGGAGACCAAATGAATGACTGTCGGTGCTAGAATTCTAGTCCCGAGGCCCTTGAGACTATTTACTAGACAATTGGCAACCTGAAGAGTGGCCAAGCTGGTGTATTGCACGCTGTGTTGATTTTTCAGCGCAGAAAAAACGTAGTCCAGGAATGTGCATATGGCAGACTCTCCAGAAGCGATCTAGTAGAGAATTAATTATCTGCCATGGACTCAGACTACTTTTTGAGCTTTTGCCGGGTACTTACTGTGGCTGCTTCCACCAGACGTGAAATGTAGGCTTGGGGGATTGTCTCCAACACTGTCCTGCAATCCTTTTGGACAAGTATCTGCTGGGCCAGACGGCTGATCCCTTGCGGTGTTGAACATGGTGGGAGAAGAAATACGGTAAAGACCAAGCCCTAGAAAAGAAAATGATTAGCATAGTGATGGGGTTAGAGCCGACGCGGGCAGTATTAGTTACTTCCGCTGAAGGATAACTTACCATCATCTGAATCTCAGGGTTGATATCGTCCCGTGTCACCTTCGCACATAATTTGGCGATCTTGAGCCCGTTCCCAGTGACCCACGCCGCCTTCTGCTCGGGCTCAACGGCGTCACAGATCTCAATGGCCAGGCGGATGCTCTCCGCCGCCTGGCTGGTGGTCAGACCGTTACAGCTAGCAGAGCAGGCAAGAATAACCCGCAATACCACTAGGTCTAGCGTTTTCAGCGCACGTTTCGGCCCGAAGAAATGCCTAAGCTGCTGTAACCAGTGAGAACAAAGCGGAGAAGCCGCTATTGATCCGTGTTCTTTATTGACCGGTGCCCGAAGCGTAGCAGACACAATGTGCGAGAAGGTAGCTAGACAGAGCAGATTTCCCATGTGGTCATCGATATTGCGCAGCGTCTTGGTGAACTCGACCTGGATGGTTGACATGGTCTGCGAGGAAAGCGAACGCAGGGTAGAGGGTGACGTCTTCAAGCCATGAAATAGCTGGTATACTGGGAGAATCGTCTCCATGCACGGATCGCGACTCATCTGCTCGACCAGCTTCAGAATGTACGATGACAGAGACGCGGGCAGAACCAGCTCAGACGGCAGTGGCGAGGATAGAAGCCATGTGCAGAGACGCATATACTAATCGTTAACATAGCTTCTAGTTAGTCTCTTTTTCTTTTGTTCTCCCTCCCTGTAGAAAACAGCAACAGCAACAACACCAACCTCTCGTTCTCCGCCTTCGACGGTCTTCGCCAGCGCTTCGTTGAGAAGCGAGGGATACCTCTCCAGCACTGCATTACGGAAAAGAGGAACCGACGCTGGAAGAAGAGTCAGATGCGACCGGAAGATACTAATATTTGACGAGTAATTCTGATGGTGACTAACCCAGACTTGCCAGCAACGGCAAGGCGAACGTCGAGCGGGACAGTCCCTCAACAAGCACATCGACCAACAATCCGACCTGACACGGTTTAGCAGCGGCCCACGCGTGAAGATTTCCCGATGAAGCATCGTGGACCAGTGCGTGGAGATCCTAGTTCGATTCATTAGTATTAGACGACCGTTGTTGTTGATGGTAGCAGGTGGTTCAAACTTGCCTGCAGCGAGGGGGCGTACGGGGCTGTCACCAGGCGTTCGACCTCGCGGACCAGGTCCATCGAATGTGACATTGCAACCTATATATCTAGGTAGTAGGTACTTACTAACTACCAGTTCTGATGGAGGTATAGTATTGTCGGTGAATGATTCCATCGTCAGACCGAGTCTAGACAGCTGCCAAGTTTGTTCCGTGCCGTTGCCCCCTCAACGGTAGTTATAGTTAATTATTTACCAGGTAGTAATTATTGTCTACTCCGTACAGCTCTACTAGATATTGTAGATTTTATATTATTTGATTAAATTCCCGAGTTCGTATGTAAAATAGCTAAAATCATAATAGCACTTGATACATTTAATTCATTTAATAGGAAGTTGAACGACTATAAACCGTTAGATACTACTTAACTACTTAGTATACTACAAGTCAAATTAATCGCCCATCTTAAGTACTTGGTTACAAATGAATAAATTCTACTAGATAGCTATAATATTGATTAGTTAATAGTTAGTTACTCGTCTATTAGCGCTGTCGTCATTGCAGAGAAGAATTATGAATGCCCCCTCAGCTAGTTGGACCGAGGACTCGACCGAAGACTGTAGAATAGGTATTTGATTCTCTACTAAAGACTTACACTTCAGAATATGCAGATATTCTGATAAACTAGCCAATTGACCAAGTTATATTCTTTAACCAAGTCAATTAACTAGTTAACTACCAGTTAACATATGCTGATTCAGCTGTTCTCCACAGTGTTTTTTGTCCCTGATTCTCCCCACGCTTTCTCGGCCGACTTACCGACGCCTTTCAACTAGTGTATGACGAGAAAGACACCGACCGACATAAATACCCTCCCCCCCCATTGACTTCCCTCCCCCTCAGCTCCGATTTCCTCCATGGTGCCCAGTCCCCAGCTTTGTCCTCTTCTCTTCCTGCAATTCCTCCCGGCGCAGCAGTCACGATGAAACCGTCTGGTCTTCTCACTCGGAGATTCTCCGTCCAGCCCTTCCGACACTCCCACGCCCGACCCCAACTCCTCCAGTCCCAGCCGACGACGACCCGTTTCGCTCGCTGGAATTCGACCTCGAACCCTGCGGGCAACAATGGCTCGTCGAGTGCGTTGGGGACCTCGGGTAAGGTCCTGATTGCCTCCGTGTTGGCTGGAGGCATTGGGTACACATACGCGGCCTCCAGCCAATCTACTTCTTCTGCTTCAGCTCCCAGCGTGGCGGCGGTGTCTGGCTCACAAGGCTCCACTAAGGCCCAATATGGGTCTGTAGAGGACTTTCAAAAGGTGAATATCTTGACATCTGAGCTGCATTTTCATAGAGTCTTATTAAATATATATGATATATATTTCTCTAGGCAATTGCCGAGCTTCGTGCAAGGCTCGGCAGTGATACGATCAGCACAGACGAAGAGGAGCTTGAGCGGCATGGGTTCTCTGAATGGTCGACCGTGAACTCGGACCGGTTCCCCGTCGCAATCGCATACCCTCATACTACGGAAGAGGTTTCGGAGATCGCCAAGGTCTGCCAGAAGTACCGCATGCCTATGATTCCCTACTCCGGGGGCTCGAGTCTCGAGGGCAATTTCTCCACCCCTCGCGGAGGCATGACCATCGACTTTGTCAACATGAATCGCATCATCCAGGTTCACGCAGAGGATATGGATGTCGTGGTACAACCTGCTGTCCGCTGGATGGATCTGAACGTCGCTCTCAAGGAGCACGGTCTCTTTTTCCCTATGGACCCCGGCCCGCCGGCGATGATCGGTGGTATGGTCGGGACAAACTGCAGTGGCACGAATGCAGTGCGCTATGGGACCATGAAGGACTGGGTGATCAATTTGACGGTGGTCTTGGCGGATGGGCGAATTATCAAGACCAGAAGACGGCCGCGCAAGACATCCGCCGGCTACAACTTGACGGGCATGTTTGTCGGGTCCGAGGGCACGCTGGGAATCGTCACCGAAGTCACCCTCAAACTGGCCCCCATCCCTGAAGAGACCCGCGTTGCCGTCTGTTCGTTCCCGACCATCCGCGACGCGGCTGCCGCAGCCAGAACCGTCATCCAGAACGGCGTTCAGATCCAATGCATAGAAATCCTCGATGACGTGCAGATGTACGCCCTCAACCGGGCCGGTGGGACAGGACGCACCTGGGACGAGTTGCCCACGCTCTTCTTTAAATTCTCTGGAACCTCCGCCAGTGTCGCGGACAGCGTCACCCTCACGGAAACAATCACCAAGACCAATAATTCGAAATCCTTCACTTTTGCTCAAGACGAGAAAGAGGCCCATGAGCTCTGGAGTGCCCGGAAAGAAGCTCTATGGAGTATGATGGCCGTTCGAGAGGACGGAGGATCCGACGTCTACTCCACAGACACCGTGGTTCCGCTTTCGAGATTGCCAGAGATTATCGGTATATATTGCCTCTTGCCTCTCTCTCTCTCTCTTTTTTTTTTTTTTTTTTTTTTCAAAGGGTTGGCCTTGCTAACTAGCGTAGAAATGTCCAAGAAGGACCTTCAGGACTTGGGCCTCTTCGCCAGCATTCTCGGCCATATCGGTGACGGTAACTTCCACGCGAGCGTGATGTACGACAAGAAAAAGCCAGGCGAGTACGAAAAGCTAGAAAAGGTGGTTCACGATATGGTCAAGCGTGCACTTGAAATGGATGGCTCCTGCACGGTAAGGCATCTTTACCCAATTTATATACTAATATTGCTAATATTGCTTCCAGGGCGAACACGCCGTTGGCATGGGCAAAAAGGGATTCCTTTTGGAAGAGCTTGGAGAAGAAACAATCAGTGTCATGCGGTCTATCAAACGCTCCCTGGACCCGAATTGGCTGATGAACCCAGGCAAGATCTTTGATGAGGAGTGAGCAACATAAAATAGACTCTGGGATGAAGAGCATACTTCTTCGGCGCGATGCATTCTTCAATTTTTATTTTTTTTTTGAATACACTCACGGCATCCTGTATCATAGCAAAATGCGCTCTTGATGCTTTCCTATTCAGGCAAGATCTACGGATTCTTGAAGTCTTTATTTTCGTCCAATCAAATCGCCGTAAATCCAAGGTTGCTGACTCAGCGCGGGGCAAAACCACCATTGGTCAGTGCGTCGAGCGATATCGCAGCTAGATTTGGTTGCCACAAGCATCTTGGACTTTTCAACGTCACCCCACGCCATTGACACGGTGAGTATATTACTTTCAGGACCTCTTAAGCCAAGATCTGTCGCCTGAACTTTGTTTTATTTGCATTGAAACACCTGTATCCCATGTTTTCTCTGGTCAATTCCTGTGATCAGCCACTTGAAGTGGCGTTTCTGCAGCTTTGAGTCATTTGGACCCTGTACCCATGTAATGCCCGGGCTACCCGGGTTCTTTTCTCTATTTATATTTCGGATACCTGGTAGATGGCTAGGTGTTCATCGTTGACTGATTTCTTTCCAGATTGATAGTTTCAATCGCCTTCCAACCAAGTCAGAATGGCTACGCAATATCCCAAGAAGAAGTGCGGTATGCTGCACCACCCCCTCTATTGACGGGCAAGATGTCAATGCAGTTTCGACTAATTAGAAAACAGGTGTCCTTGGTGCCACTGGCTCCGTGGGCCAGAGGTTTATTCTGCTCCTTGCGGACCACCCTTTCCTCGAGCTTCAAGCCGTGGGTGCCTCGGAGCGCTCTGCGGGCAAGCGCTACAAGGATGCCGTCAGATGGAAGCAGATGACTCCCATGTCTGAGAGACTGAGCCAGCTTGTACTACGTGACTGCAAAGCAGAGCAGTTCCAGGACTGTGACATTGTTTTCTCCGGGCTGAACAGCGATGTCGCAGGTGATGTCGGTATGGAAACCAACCCAATAGCTTTTGACCATTGCTCCAGAAAACAGTGGCTGATACAAGTTCACTTTTTAGAGATGGAGTTCATCAAGGCCGAAATCCCTGTCTTCTCAAACGCCAAGAACTATCGCAAGCACCCTCTTGTCCCCCTGGTGGTGCCGACCGTGAACCCCAGCCACCTCGATCTGATCCCTCACCAGAGGAAAGAGTTTGGTCTGAAGAAGGGCTTCTTGGTCTGCAACTCGAACTGCGCCGTCATCGGAATTGTCATTCCCTTTGCCGCTCTGCAAGCAAAGTTCGGTCCCGTTGAGGAAGTTGAGGTGTTCACCGAGCAGGCCATTTCGGGAGCTGGCTATCCAGGCGTGCCCAGCATGGATATCGTGGATAATGTTATCCCCTACATCAGCGGTGAAGAGGACAAGTTGGAGAATGAGGCTCAGAAGATCTTGGGCTCGCTCAACGCAGGCGCCTCTGCCTTCGATGAGCAAAAGGGCCTCACTATCGGCGCTACCTGCACTCGTGTCGGCGTCACCGATGGCCACATGGCCTTCGTGTCCCTGCGTTTCAAGAACCGCTCGGCAGTCCCCAGCGCCGAGGAGGTTGCCCAGGCCATGCGGGAATACCAATCCGAGGCTCAGAAGCTCGGTGCTCCTTCCGCTCCTAAGGAAGCGATCTTCGTGTTTGACGAGCCTGATCGTCCGCAGCCCAGACTCGACCGGAACATCAACAACGGGTACACCGTTAGCGTCGGCCGCGTCCGCGAGGGGCAGAAGGGCGGCTACTTCGACATCAGATTCGCTGCGCTTTCCCATAACACAGTGCTCGGCGCCGCTGGGTCTTCTATCCTGAATGCCGAGGTCGCTGTCATCAAGGGTTACGTGTAGAAGTACATGATAACAGTTAGCATTCTGTCCAGAGACATTTAAATACCACTAAGCCTAGACCATGCACTACGTCCTTTATAGTACTCTTTTCAGGTAATTCCTTGGTCTCTAACTCTTGACTCTTTGGCCGTTCAGGGATTCCAGAAACTAACCAGTCACGTGATATATATCCATAAAGGGTTAGAAATAAATTACATAACTGGGATATCTTGGCAAAAAAGGCCAATTTCCAAATAGGTCTAGCGCTAGGGTACATTCCACAAGCACATCCGCTAAGCGAAATTTGCGAGTGGATTAGATATCGTCTTTGCGTCTCGATCTCAGCCCTCCTTCCACCTCGCGACACCTCGACAACTTTTCAAGGGTTCAAGTCGACAATTTCATCAAGATGGGCCGTGGACCGTGAGTAGTGTCCCTTTCTTCATAAATGTCATGCTACGGCAATGCTGTTCTCCCTGTCCCGTCACCCACGCGGTGCAGGGATTTCTGCGCTGTTCTGGCTCGAAGACCAAGCAAGTGATGAATGGTGAAGCTGACAGTGATGGTTTTGCAGTAAGAAGCACCAGAAGCGCCTTAGCGCGCCCAAGCACTGGCTCCTGGACAAGATGTCCGGAACCTATGCTCCCAAGGCCTCCCCCGGTCCTCACAAGCTCCGGGACTGCCTGCCCCTGATCGTCTTCATCCGCAACCGGTACGAAAACCCCTTTCAAGAAGAGCAACAAATCGAGAGGAAAAAAAAAGATCGAGATCCGCATTGGAGTTGGAGATGCTAATACGATTCTCTTCTAGTCTCAAGTACGCTCTTAACGGCCGCGAGACCAAGGCGATCGTCATGCAGCGCCTGATCAAGGTCGACGGCAAGGTCCGCACTGACCAGACCTACCCCACCGGCTTTATGGACGTCATTGGCATCGAGAAGACCGGCGAGAACTTCCGCCTGATCTACGACACCAAGGGTCGCTTCACCGTCCACCGTATCCAGGCCGAGGAGGCTGAGTACAAGCTCTGCAAGGTCAAGAAGGTGCAGCTCGGCAAGGGCGGGATCCCATTCTTGGTTACGCACGATGCGAGAACGTGAGTTCTGACTCTTCCATGAGTTTCCGCGTCATTCAGTCGTTGGACCAAGCTTTGGTTGATCGGCGGAGGACAAGAGAAAAGAATTTTTTTCTTTTTCTTTTCTCTGGAAACCAGTAAGCTATCAACTATATCAGAATCGGGTGGGCTAATTCGTGTGTTTTTTTCTGTTTTAGCATCCGCTACCCCGACCCTTCCATCCGGGTCAACGACACCGTCAAGATCGACATTGCCACTGGCAAGATCTCCGACTTTGTCAAGTTCGACACCGGTGTGATCTGCATGGTCACCGGTGGTCGTAACATGGGTCGTGTCGGTGTCATCACCCACCGTGAGCGTCACGACGGAGGTTTCAACATCGTCCACATCAAGGACGCCATTGACAACTCCTTCGCTACCCGTGAGTCCAACGTCTTCGTCATCGGACAGGACAAGCCCTGGATCTCCCTCCCCAAGGGCAAGGGTGTCAAGGTATGTGAACTTTCTTTTTTTTTTTCTTGCTTCTAAATAGCTTTCCTGTCTACTATGATACTAATACTATTTCGCAGCTCTCCATTGCTGAGGAGCGTGACCGCCGCCGTGCCGTCCAGATCGCCCAGTAAGTGCAAACAAGCACCTAAACCAAAAGTTTCAGGAAAACGGCGTCCTGTTTGTGCTTGATGGAATTGTAACGATACCGGTCCACGAGGTGGCTGCAGGCCATATTGCAGGATTGGGGGGATTCGTAATGTCGTTTGCTTCTTAAAACAGGTACTCCCGTAGACTTGAACCATAGCAAGCAAAAAACAAAACAAAGCCAAAAATAACCCTGGCAGCCATGCCTGTCTCGTTAACCTCTGATGATACCACATTTGATTTTCAAATTTCTGTTTCTTCGATCTAAATACCGTGTAAAAACCATGTAGTATGGCGCAACCCTTCACGCGATCCTCTGCCCACGCCTCGATTCCACACCTCGATCCCATCGCAACAAATATACCTACTTGCACGTCATCGCATCGGCTAACAGGAACCAAAAAAACTCAATCGACATCACACAACCCCTGTCTATCTTCTGTAGTACTAAGTCTAGGCTATGTTCGGCGTATCGTAAATAGTAATGCATCAAGCACGACAGTCTAGAACCAAAAATCTCAAATAAAGTGGGGGTGGGTGGTTTCTTATCACGCGGAGCTTTGCTTTTCAAACCCACCTTGGAGATTATGGAGAACTATCTTAGGTAGTAGTTAGTTAACTAGTATACTAGTTAATTAGTAACACCTGACGAGGTGGAGCGTGGGTGAGGTTTGACCTTCAGACGTGTCACACTGCAATAAGGCTTTTAGTTACTTCTTACTCCATCTATCCAGCTGACCCCTAACTTAACATGTGATAATAATTAGTTGGAAATTCGAATCTACCTAGTTAAGATACTACCGAGGTGTCTATGTAGTACTACCTACCAGTACCTACCTAGCTAGTATCACGGATTTGGAGTACTACGGAGTACTAGTTCTTGAATAATTCCTTTCTAATAGTCTCTACGCTTGTAGTGGAAGGTAGAAGATAGCTAGTCTATATATTATTCTATTTATAACTAACTTAAATATACCCTGTATGACACTGTCTGCACAGCCATTGCAGATGTGCCATGTAGGGCCGGCAGGTGGTGGGAAAGCAAACTTATACACATGTCAATTTACAGGAAAGATCTACACACATACTTCTCGCCTGCTGGAGAATTGAAGTTCAAGCATGATGAGCAACAATTTGTATGTAACCTTCCAATGTCCTGCCAAATTCTATTGCTAGGCAGGCCCAGCGGTTTCCCGATTTCCCTGGGCATGATAGTAGAAACTCAAAAGGATTGAAACCGCCAAAGACCAAGAAAGCGAGATCGTGTCAGGGAATCAACATTCGGCATCCAAATCCAAATCCAAATTCAAATCCCATATAACTCCAAACCCAGACAGAAAACAATTTCAACAAGAAGGAGAGGAAAATAAAAGAAAAGACAAGACAAGAGCAGTTCTATGCATAGATAGATCTCACTGCCCGTAATGCATACCCTTGCGCATCGCCTGCATCAAATGAGTTACCGCGATCGCACCATGCTGTTTGAAATCTCGAAGGTGGGGAACGAGGAACGGAACCCCCGGGGCCCCCTGGAACAACTGCCGGTATGCAGCAAAGTTACCGTAGGGGTTCATGAGGTACACCAGATTGGGTGGTAATAGAGGGGCAAGCACGACCGTTCCCGCCGCGGTACCAAATGTAATGCTCCGGAGAGTCGAGGCTCGATACCGTTGAAGTCCGTTAATGATCGCGGTCAACGCATGATAATTTCGCATTATGAGGAGGACCTGCAAGAAAAAAGACCACACAGTAAGTATCAGCTTCCGAATCTCTTCTGAACTTCTCGGTCGAGACGGTTGTTTCGGGCTCACATGTAAGCATTCTTGGATGGTTTCGATCGTATCTGGGAGTGTTGAGCAACATTCCCATACCTGAGTGCATAGATCCTGCCATTTTCCAATGAGTTGCTGAACCGCCGAATCGTTTGCGATAATGCTACGTTCGGACAGGTGGGCAAATTCGAGCTCATTGGAGCTGGTTAAGGTCCGCGCAAGGTCGACCGGCGAACTTGAACCCAGAAGATCGTCCACGAAAGGTATCGAAGTATCGAATCGGAGCGTCCAGTCAATTTCCGTGGCATGGACGTAAGTGCGACGGAACCGGATAGAAAGGACCGATAAAGCCTTGAGAATGGTTGCTAGACTGGTTGGATGATCTTGAAATATTCGTTGAATCGGGCCTGCGATGAATTCGAAGCCCGGGTTGGGACTGGAGGGAGCATTGTAATCAAACCTAGCATGGAGGGCGTACAAACAGCGGACAAGAGCCCGATGCGCGAATGGGCTTCGTGTTCGCAGATTCTTTGCGGGAAGTTAGCTTGTCAGCTAAAGATGCGTGCTCGGAAACATGCATATAGCCAAGGGGGGGGAGGTGTATCAACCACTAACCTTTTCGATTTCTATATATCTGTCGACCTCCTCCGGGTGCGCGTCGAGATAGCTCAGCAGGTGGAAGAATAAGGCCGCATGTTGATCAAAGAACCACTGGACAGTGGCTGTCGGGTATCCCAGGGAGTAACGCACCCATTCTTGGAACGGGACGTGGGTGAAATGGAGATGGCTTTCAGCGTCAATCATGGCTGCAACAGTTGGAGGATCCAAGCCACGATGACTGTGTGACGGAAACCAGCTCCAAGGAACCAAAAGCGGTTGACCAATCTGGGACCGTCTGAGGATTTCCTCAACTTTTTGCAGATGCGAGAAGCCTGCGACAAAAGGTGCCTCATGTGGCTCAACTAGACTGAGGAGGAGCGTATCAATCACCTCCGCATTGCGGCTCTGTAGGGATGTTCGTGGAAGAGACTCGTCCTGAAATAGCCCGTAGCATATTACTCGTTTGATTTCCTCCACGTCGAACGCCCAGAGAGTAGTTGTCGCCTCATCCTCCCACCAGCGATAAGACACATAGAAGCGAGGGATCTCTTCTCTAGGCTGAAAGATGGCCGGATAGCTCGGCTGCTCGAGCCACGATGTGACGGTATAGTCTGTAGAGCCATCGCCATAATAACCAGGCGAATAGCCGGAACCGTCACCGGAATGGAGGCCTGGATGGCGGTAGTTCTCCATTGAGTGAGAGATAACGGTGAGCGATGTGTTCAATATCAATGAAATTTGTGACTCCGACTCTCCATCTATATACGTGCCAGGCAGGGATGGAGGTGGGGGGTGAATGCAACTCGTGGACTCGATGGCAATCGCAATCAGCGATAGCAAGGGCCTGGAATAGCACGACACATTGAGTCCCTGTGGTTGCTCGCACGATGTGCCTCTTAAAAATGCATAGTACCAGTGGTTGTGGGGAACCAAATCTTGTTGAAACGAGGCGAAGAAGGTGGGCGGACCAGTGAGAGGGACAAAGAAAGGAACCCGACAACACGAGAATAATAGGAAAGGGATAGCTAGCTGATGGAGGAGGCAAATGTCTTTGAAAGGAATGAACTAAGTGAGAAGAGCTTCTTGGAGACCGACCACCTGTGCGGGAAAATCCAACGGTGGGACAGGCTACAGGAAGAAGAAGACCTTAGGGTAAAGAGGATTTTCATTCCTTCTCTCCCTCGTTTATACCCCAAAGATTGCCACGGGCCTGCAGACAAATCACAGCAGGCAGGGCTCCGCATACTTGCAAGCCCTAAGTCAGCCATACATACGAACTCTACCATGCTTTGTAGCTAAAATGTTCTCTGTGGCGCGTTTTCGGCGGACTAGGCGCTCTCTGAGTCCCAGCAAGCTGGGACTTCCAAGTTCCGGGAGCCAGGATAGCGAAATCGATAGGTGCGGGCAGTGGACACCACGGAAGGTGGCGGTCGGAAGGGCCGCGATAGAAAAGTTGATGTGAAAGGGGATATCTGGTACCCGGCCCAGGCGCCAGTAGACATTTCAGATGGTCCTCGACTTTGGCTGACTTGCTTGAAACCGATCGTGTTCCCACTCTCGAGCATATGGCTGTGTTCAATATTGCCGCCATCGCCATCAAACACTATAAAGCATCATTGGTTTTCTTCTTTGATTTTTTTCCCTCTTCCATTCAAACTGAGCTCAGTGAGAGATCCGACCGCCTCATCGATCGGCGATCTTCCTAATAGGATTTGATGACGTCGAAGATGGAGCACATAGTCTGACAGAAGAAAGGGGGCAGCAGCGCCTGTCGGTGACCGAGCTATCTCTTCTTCAAGTTTCACCATGGACCGTGACATAATGAGAAATGGAAAAAAAAAAGATCCCTCCATGCTCCATTCTCCACATACTGGTTGTGCCATCGTCTCGATAGGAGAATTGCAATCCATAATGTCAGAATTAATGCTCCATACTCCGTACTCCGTATTCCGAATTGGAAATTAGCAGGGCTCCATCACAATGGTTACCGGGAATTTTAGCGAAGATCCAGCCGCCACTGTGACCGCGCGTTGGGTAGCGGTTAGGGGCTGTACCTCTGTAGCCTGTCGCTGTCGGTGACCACGACGATCCGCCTAGGTCCATGTTTCCAAACCCCTGGTTCTCTCAGCGGCTGGCCCCGCGAGCTTCCACGTCCTTTGGGTGGAGTCCACTCTTTTGCGTCGATACGGAGGTCATGACGGCCAGTCAATGAACAGACGGCGTTGCTCTAGTAGCAAGTCTCATTGGATGCCTTTCCTGTGGGCGATCGGTAAGTGAACTAACTAATGGGCTGAATAATTAACAGGTCATCCTATTCATTAGTTACTGTCTGCTTTTGGATCCAGTGCCAACGAAAAAAAAAAAAAACAAAAAAAAAAAAAAAACTTGTAACCATGCGACACGGGTGTGCTTTGCAGGGATTTTTCCCAACCTACTCCGTACACCATCTATTAGAGTGCATAAATTATTTTTGACTTTCCACTCCTTTGCAGCGGGCTCTGTTTTCTTTTCCTCTGGTTCCTCCGAATTTTTATGCGTGGCGCTTCATCTAGACATCGGCTTAGGGGCGAGGATTGTGGATCAGCCTCTGGAGAGGCCTATATGTAGTAGGGGTAAAGTGGAGACGGTCGTCTTGCAGGAAACTCGACTGGCGACCACAGACTCTCGAGTCTCGAGTACTCGACAACTAATTCCCTAGTAACCAGGTTAGTAGTTGGTTACTAGTGACTGGCAACCATCCGAACCTTGACCCCGAGTTGAAATGAGCGAGCCCAGTGAGAGAACAGGATCTCTTTCTAGCCACCTCTTCATATGTAGAGAGTGTTGGCGCTGTCTGTTAGTCTGCCATCTCACTGCATAGCGTGCAGTGACCATCCAGTCAGAAAGAACCTTTAAGCGGATGGATGATCAGTCGTCTTTCCTTATCATATACTATTTCATCCTGGCGTGCGGCACGATGTGACAACATTTGTCTTCGATAAATCACTGTATGGAACTCGAGGAGGGGAGGGGGGGAAGGTGGCTTCCCTGCTTGGAAATTGTCTCGATGGACGTAGGTGTGTGGTCACATGACACTGGCACACCACCTCCCCCCTTCTACAGGCTTCACTCTATTCGACACTCGAGAGCTTGCGAACAAGAAACCCGGGGATACCTCGGAAGAACTATCGACCATGGGCTTGCAGACCTGAAAGAGGCCGTCACTTGATGATGGGCCGACTCCTCCTCCCCGATCCTCGATCGATGATGACACACAGTCAATCACCCATATATGCAGCCTGATCTCTTGCACCGGGCTTGATCGGCCTGGTTTGGCAGCGCAAACAGAACCGAATTTGAACAGGGTCTCTCCTAGTTTGAACAAATGGCTCCGGGCTTGGCCAGAAAAATAAGAAACGAAACAGATAACTTGTCGGGCCATAGAATCGATCCGCTGAATAATGCACAAAAACTACTACCAAGAAGCAGGGTCGTGTCTTGAACTCGTCTTACTACTACAGGAAACAATGAGAAGTGAAAGCTCAAAGTGGAACTAGACACTGGTATCAGCGGTGAGACCAGAGAAACTAGTCGAACCGAGGTTAACCGGCCGTGATGATGCAGGGACGTTGAGCTGTGCAAACATTACGGCGAAGAATATAGATATATCTATATGAGCTCGCAAAGCAATTGCTCGTATAACCATATCAATCAATCCAGACGCCCATTTAATGTCGGTCTAGAAAAACGACACTTTATCTGACAGGCTGGTTTGAAAACCTACTGGATGTGCATCATAGCACTCGGCAAGAGGGCAATCAAGCTCAGGACTAGCCCCGATAGCTCCAGGCACATATACCTAGCCCGTGTTTTTCAATGAAATTCGCCCCTGGATTGGAGGTATCGCCCTGGCCAATTTCCCCCTTGAACCCATGTCGAGCTGGAAGTCGGCTTGACAGCATCACGAGGTAGTTGAGAGAGCAATTATACGCCAAATACCTTTTTGGCTAACTCTCCAATCAGGGACCGCTCAGCAGATCCTGCTCGCCTGTGGCTGTGGGTCATTACCTATGTAGGTCGGTATTGCCCTCGGCTTGCCACGGATGAGAGAATCGACAGGCGATTGAGCCGTGCGTTTTGATTAAAAGACGCGGACTTGTCCGACTTGGGGGTATCCGCTGTTCTTTGTGTGATGGAATGCCAAGATGGAACGTTGAGGTGTGTAGAATGAATGGCCCATATTCTTGGGAAGATTTAGTAGGTGCCGCTATCTAAGGTAAGAATGAGGAAACAAAAGTAAGGAGTTTGTTGGTAGAGAGGCGATATCCCATTCGCGGCAACATTAGGCATCAGAATTTTGATGAACGACGACCCGGAGAATCCTGGGTTGGAGCCACTGCAATATGTCTGATGTCGTACTTGACTGTTGGCGATATGTCAGACGGAGAATCTATGCTACTACTGCCCATAGAACTCGCTCGAAACCGTACAAATGGTGGATTTTGCCGTCGGAGAATAGTTGAGTTCATCTCGGGATCTCTCCTAAGTGGCAAATGGCTGGGCGTGTCAAGGCAGTCATAACACCATCGTAATCAATACTTTCTTTGTTCGTCACCGCCACGACCTCAATGACGACAGGGGTACGGAGATCGAATTCGGAGTGGCCGATCCTGGCTGTATTGTATGCGTGTGAGGTTCGTGGAAGTGCATTTATGACCTCGTCAGTTCCTAGAACGTTCTTCCATAGATTGACTGGCAAGTACAGTCTCAAGATAAAGCATGATTGGTCATGGATTCAGAAAGCGCCAGGTTCTTCAATCAATGATGAAAGGAAAACGACGACTGTGGCCAATGCTACAGGCTAGGGTGGATTTGATGGTCATATATTCGATTAAGGTAGCTGGTTGGGTGAATCACATTCAATCGTTCTCCGTCGCCTTCATCGATTGCTCTTTTCTGTTTACGCTGTCTTTTCCTCAAGCTTGGGAAGTTTGGCGTAGCCGAAGATTCCCATGAAATAACCCAACCGATTTGCAAAGAGGAAAGCAGTGGCTCCAATATTTCCCCAGGTGAGTGCATTCCACGAGCTGATGTCAACAAACGCATCCCACCCCATGGCCACATACGTGGCATAAACGTGCCCGACATCAGCGATGGCGAGAGCAACCAAGTAGTTGCGTAGTACCTTCGGTTCTGAGGTACCATGGCAGACAGCAACCCCAATCATGAAGAGAAGGGCGTAGAGATTCCCCAGCTGGTAAGCGAGGGCGATGCTGCTCGGATGGAGTTCTGCTGGTGCAACTGTTTTGGGTGTTTGGCCAGCGATGAACCCGTGTAAGTCAACAAGCGGAGCAGCTGCACCAAGGAGTCTATGAGATGTCAATCATTGCCCAATATAATGGGGAATACCTTAAGCTCCGAGGCTCACAGTGAGATGGGCTCAAGAGTGCCGAATAGGATGTTCGGCCAGGTAGGAAAAATGGTCGGCATAGCGACGAAAATTTTCGAATATGGACTGACACTGATATCAATATTTCGGGCACAAGAGTACTTAGACCTGAAATATATTTCTGAATGGCTAATAGTATCGATATATTCCGTGATTGCATGGAAGTCGCTTCCGTTGTAGTTCTATTGCGGTGGTACAAGTCAGCGAACGCCAGGCTGGCAAGGAGGTGGCAGTCAAAGCACAGACTCACAACTCTTATCACTTCCAACGTTGTTAGTTTCCGAAAGCGAGGTAATTCTTCTCCATACCTCGACGTCGAAAGCCCAGTCGACCGAAACTCAACGAGCAGCAGCTGCAAGGAGGGATTCTACCGCCCGCCGTAGCCGCTCTCTCCCACCTTCCTTGGCTTCACAGAAAGAAGGACCTTGTCGGACAGATATCGAGCGTGTTACGACTGCGCGGGATGGGCCGCGCAGGAGACGGCGTATACTTCTCTATCATGCTCACTTGAAGGTCGGCTAACGTGCCATATGATTCCCATTATTGTTGAGGGATCCTTGTGGTCTCGAGGATGGATCACACTGGCAATTTTGCGCGGTCTCTCGACGACTCTCTGATCCAGATCCGCGACCTGCCTCAGCTGCAGAGCCTTCGCATCGCTCCTCTTCGCCAGCCGGTTCCATCTCGGATACTTAGCGTCCCGTCTCCGCTAGAGCCTAATGCCAGTGGTGGTGCCCGGGATGCTAGTCTCTCCAAGACCAATGCTGCCTCTGCGGGAAACCTCCCAGCAACGCTGCCGACGTTGACGGAGTTCTTGAATGCTGCCCGATCGACGACCAACGATCCCTCCGTGGACTCGCTGTTGAGTTTGGAGCCACCCCCCAAACCTATTTTGCCGGCATTCGTCAACCTGCGCGCTGTCGAGCGATTTCCTTACTCGTCGTTCGATGATGATACCCTCCATGCGCCTCGCAAGCGTCTCCGAATCGATATCCAAGCCGAGTCGTTTGGAGAACATCTGCAGTTGCCTATACCTCAGACACAGAAGGAGCAGCGGCCTCCACCGTTTGGCCCGTTTGCTATTCTCAACGGTCTGAACGAACCGCCGCCGAATGCTGCGATCCTTCCACCGATCGAAGCCAAGTCATCGATAACGCAACTTTTGACCAAGCCTACGAAGGATTATACATCACCGGATACCACTTCTCCCGCGACCAATTCTGCCACAGAGACCTTTCAGGTCGAGAAACGGGAAGGGAGGCTGGAAGAGATTCTTGGTTCGCCGATCGAGGATAACGTCGGATTTGAGCTAGATCGTGTTGCTGGAGCGTCCGGAGAGCCACCAGAGGATATAAGCGAGGATCGACATAATGGAAAAACACAGAGAGATGATCATGAAACGCCCGAGAAGGATCCTGCAAATTTTGTTGGTGATGACGCACCAATGTCGCCCAAAACAAGGGGTCGTTCTCGCAAAAACCTACGCAAGTGGACGGAGGAAGAGACGACGGCCCTTCTTAGGGGCGTGGTAAAATGTGGTATTGGGAACTGGACAGCAATACTTGCACAACCGGAACTCAAGTTCAATAAGCGGAGTGCTGCGAACTTGAAAGATAGGTACGAGAAAGCTGGATGTGTTGGCTATCGCTTCTACTGACCTTGCACACAAGATTTCGAGTATGCTGCCCTTGGGCTTACCGGTAAGTTCACAAAACCTGCATGTGCTCAATGGCTCTTTTCTGATCAACTCAATATCAGAGCGGCGGACCCAAATGAGGCTACGAAGCAGCTGCGAGATACTCTTGCCAATGCTCTTCTACGAGCTGAGACAGAAGGCTCCGCAGGAACGCGAGGGAAGATACTCCTTCCTGACCCACGACCAGCCAACACGGGGAGTGAATCAACCTCTACTCCGGGGAGCTCAGCGGGTCATGATTCCTTGCCGCCCAGTAGCTCCTCCCCCCCAACCCATGGTGAACTGAAAACGACAAGGGCCTCAAGCAAGTATACGCCAGTGGCGAGGTCGGCTCCTACGTTGTCAAGTAAATCCATGTCAACGCTCGAGTCATTGGGAATCCCCGAGCCCCATTTTACCATGAACTCCCGACGCCGCTCGCGCCGGCCTTTTACCAATGCGGAAGATGAGGCCTTACTGAAAGGCTACGCCGTTCATGGCTTTCAGTGGACACTGATACAACAAGACAAACGACTGAGTCTAAGTCATAGGAAAGCAACCGATTTGAGGGATCGATTCAGGACCAAATTCCCTCACGCCTACCGTGACGGGGGCTCAGTTAGTGGTAACCAAGGCAAAAAGACCCAATCGAAAATAGCCGCTGATAGTGGTGGCAACAGCAGCCAAGGTCCAGCCTCTACCAGACAGATTGCAGCCTCTCCGTTACCCCGAACTGCTAGGCCTGACAGCACAGATGCCAACGTGTCCTCCGTCAATAATACATTAGGACCTATAGACCCGGCACTACCCCCTCTTGCTCCTCCACAAGGCCTCCTGGCAGTTTCCTCCTCGTCTTCGAATCCTACAGCCTCTTCCACAGGCCCGGTATCGTCCAATTTCCCTCTAGATGTCGAGAACACCTCCGGGAACCTGAACGTGGATGGTTCGTGGGAAGATAATACTCTCCCTCCCATGGTCTGGGATGAATTGCCCTAACATAAGACGTGCTGGTCATTCCACCATCGTTTCAGTCTGGCAACCCTCTCCTTGTACCTGCGATTACCAGTCAGGATGTTTATCTTTATAATTTGACTTGGGTTGTTTTTCTCTTGTCATTTTACATTTCACACTTTTACTTCCTCGGGACGTTAATATATTTCAAACCTCCGAAATATGAAAAATCAGCGTAAGCAAGAGTGATAAATAATGGATCAATCTCAAATAGCTCTTAGCCCAAATTTGGATAAGATAAGAGGATGATTCACATTAAATTCGGAACGCACACCAACCCGCTCATGAGGCAAGGTAGTCTGAATCATACGAATGGAAATAAGAAACGTACACAGAAGAAAGCAGGAGATTCTGAGCTATTTACAAAACCCAGGGCGAAAACTCGAGACATAAGATGAATTTGAAATCAAGCGTAGAGAATAATTGAGACAGGAATAACGAAAAGACCAGATAAAGGGAGAGCGCCTGTCGCTATAGACGTGATGAACTGAAGCATCTGCGGTGTTCGCTTCGTTTAGGTAGTCATATGTATCTTGCCTCTTCTTCGTCTTCCTCGGTTTCCGAGGAATCCGGCAAACAAAGGGGTATAATCAACGATACCGAAACTGATCACCAGGCGTTTCGGTCCCAGCTGGGGTCTATAAAGAAGAAAAACGAAGAAGAAAGAGATATTAGACTTTGTGCAACAAAGGGACTGGGTTCGGGGGGTTTCGGGGGGGGGGGGGGGGTTACGCACCCTGTATGAAGCTTGCCAGAACCTTACTTCCTGTCTGCAGTAAAGGGTGGCCGGCAACAATCTGCAGGAATCGCTGCAGCCCTTCACGGCGGTGCTCAATGACATCGTCGCTGAAGCGGTTGGTGAAGACCTTCCCGGGCAATGGTGGTATCGTAACTCGCGTGCTTTCCCGCTCCAGTATGTCGCGGAAGTACTCGAAGTCGGAATAGCGCCTGCGCACGACAGAATGCTTCAACTTGAAGGCTGGGATGTTCGTCCTACAGACAATCTCGTAGGAGGTATACATATTTCGCGAGGTGCCATGGGTTTGAGGATTGCGGACCTGTGTAGGGGAAGTTAGCTATGCTCATGAGAGGGGCAATCATGTGCTGCTGAAATCAGCGATATCTCTCTTACCTCAATCTCAAGGAAATTCTCTGGAGGTCCATAGATCTCCTCGAAGGTCTGTTGTCGTGACTCGGGGACAGCCTGCATCGTGAATCGTACTGCGATAAGGCGTTGCTGGACGCTTGTCAGAAGGGGCGAGGGGGGGCGAGGGGCCGCGGGGAATAGGCGCAAACTTCCTGACCAAAAAATACGAGAGGAGATTTGGGTAAGAGAAGACCGCGCGTATTATACCACTAGATTAAGCAGCAGCTTAATGCAGCCCTCCGATCACCAAGGTATACTCCCTGAACCAGCCGGCTGTGGGAATACGTTGCAGCAATGGAAGTGGGCAGCTAGAGTCTAGCTGCCCCCCCCCGCCACGTGAGTTATTCGGAGCGACAGCCGGCCCTAACCAGATATGGAAACAAGGCGATATGTCCATCCACGCCTTCACTTCTACTACATCAATTCCTGAAGAACCGTTCAGATCTGGATTAATATAGGGCAATGATGCCAACTCTACAATACTATAGTATATTTCATCATCACCCTAGAAAAAGAAGTGATCGGCAATCTGAAGACCTTGTCTAATGCCCGTCTGGTGGAATCTACCCATCATCTGGTCTCGGGTGGTTGCATTACCAGATATGATTGTCCACTTCAGATCATACTGATTTCTCTTTCCCAAAGAAAAAAAAGACCAGGGGAAATATGTGGAAATATGTCCAATGTGTTTTAAGGTTGTATTCCTGATGAGATAGCAGCGACCGGCCTCACTGCTAAAGTGAACAAAGAATCTTCAAAGATACCTGCCTTGGGAGGTAACTCTGAGGAGAAAAGTGGTCATATGAGTCACCTGGAAATTTAAACTATTTAGAGTTATTGAGATCCTTCATATAGGCCTCCATTAATGAAATTATAGAAGTACTTTTATACTATATAGTATACCCCGTACTGATATTTATCTGTTGCCACCCGCCGGAGATAGGAGATAAAGAGGAATGATGACATAACCGGGACACGGCGGTAAGAAGGTACCTAGCTGCACCTCTCACTTCTACAGAGGAGCAGGTCTATCGATAAGAATCCCCCCGACTATTATTCTCTACGCGTTGCGAACCACTACATAGAGGGGTGCACCTGGCTCTCTTCTGTGCCTTGGATGCTCCTCCATTTCTCGCCCTCAATGCTATTCGGCAGCCGATCACAGCCCTGAAACAATACTCCCTCGATATCTCCGCATTGCCGGCCAGCCATGAGTTCTCCGCCCGCCAGAGGACCAGGCGACCGATCCGGCTCGTCTTCGGGACAGGATTCGGAGTCTGTATGGCATCCTGCGAGGGAATGGCTTGAAAGTGCGGTAGGCGACGATATGATCGATGATGATCAGGATATGGATTATGTTCTGGAGTCCGGAGAAGAAGAAGAAGAGGAGGAAGAAGACGATGAGGATGCTGGACAGCAGGGTTTTGGTACAGATATAGCCACTTAGAAATCTTGATTTATGGCATGCTGGCTCAAGCAGAGGGTCTCTTATTGCTAACTATCGGTTTCTATAATTTGCAGATGCGGCTGAACTAGAGCTTGGCAATATTCACATCGAATTCACGATGGAAGGCGGGGAAGAGGAACAAGAAGGCCGAGAGGCGAGAGGTATGTAGAACTGTCCCACCGGTATACCTAATATACTGATGCGTACTTGCAGTCTCCGCTGTTCGATTGTTGAATTTGCTCGCTTCCAACGGTCTTCGGCAGATATTAAACCCAAACGCGTGGCGAGGCGGTATTGCGACAGGAAACGATGATGATTATGATGACGATGATATTGGATCATTCACATACCGCAGACGACGGCGACGAGCAGAAAATATCCCGTACCCTGATGTTCCAAGCAAAGACGGGACCGAGTTGATGGGATCCGGTGATTTTGGTAGCAATTCGTACTACGTCGATGAATCGAAGAAGCGTCGAAAGACCCTCGCACATAGATTGATGTGGCGTGAACTGGGGACGGGTACGGTTGGGGCTCGTCGACGGGCTGCCCAGTCGGTTTTTCAGGTACAGATTGATTGATAAATCAGTCCTTGGATAATCTAAGCGAGAGGCTAACGTAACTCTTTACTCGCATAGGATCTAATTCCTGGGTCAGTTGCAGATAAGATCATCCACTACGACTCACGATGCTACTCCGGCCAGTTCTCTGACGATGGCAACTTTTTCTTTTGTTGCTCGCAGGACTTCAAGGTCCGGATGTATGATACCTCGAATCCGTACGATTGGAAATACTACAAGACGGTAGACTACCCTTTTGGACAGTGGACGATCACAGATGCTAGTTTAAGTCCAGACAACAGGTTTCTGGCATACAGCTCCATCCGCAATCTCGTTTGCCTTGCACCAACCGATCCAGCTGATCAGTCGGACCCATCAATCTTGGACTTATCCATCACGCCCAGTGGGCGTGTTGGTCGCGGTCACTTTGGGAGCTCGCATTTTGGAGTATGTATCATGATTTGTTCTGGATTTCATATAAGAAGCTAAACAGGCAATGACAGATCTGGTCTTTACGGTTTTCTGGTGACGGCCGTGAGATTGTTGCGGGAACATCGGACCACTCCGTGGTGGTATATGATATCGAAACCCGGCAGACGGTGCTTCGGTTACAAAACCACGAAGACGACGTCAATGCCGTCTGCTTTGGGGACTCCTCGTCCCCGCATATTCTCTATTCTGGATCTGACGATACGACAATCCGGGTTTGGGACCGACGTTCTATGGGAGATGGCCGAGAAGCCGGAGTGTTCATAGGCCACACAGAGGGTCTTACTTACGTTGATAGCAAGGGCGATGGTCGCTACGTCCTTTCAAACGGCAAAGACCAGACTATGAAACTGTGGGATCTGCGGAAGATGATGACGACAGCCAAATTCGACACCATCGACGCCAACAGCTTTACCACCGGGTTCGATTACAGGTTTGAGCCCTACAACGAAGAATATTATGAGCCACACCCACACGACTGCTCCGTTGTGACCTTTCGCGGGCATAGGGTGTTGAAGACGTTGATTCGATGTCACTTTTCACCCCCGGGAAGCACCAATTCACGATACGTGTATACCGGTAGCGAAAATGGGAAGGTATACGTTTACAACTTGGATGCCACCCTGGCTGGCACCATTGATGTTGGGATGGCGACCCTTAACTCACGACCGCGCGATCCAGACATCTTCACCACTGCGTATGAAATGAGGAGTCGAGGAGGGGAGATGATGTGGCGGACCTGTGTTCGAGATGCAAGCTGGCATCCCAACGCACCCGTTGTCGCTGGTAAGCCAAAACCTGGGGAATTATCCGTTGCTTGCTTTTTTGGGTTTGCTTTGCTGATATCCGAATAGCAACTTCGTGGAACGGCTGGGGCCTGTCAACAGGTACTTGCACAGTGCACACCTGGAACGACAATTCTCCATCGGATGAAGGAGATCCTCCCGTAGGCCGGAGCTACGATTCCAAGTTGCAATACGTCGAGGATTTCAACCGCTACAAGGACACGGAGCTGAGACGCAGTCGATTGATAAGCCAACAGCTCCGAAGACAGCCATCGGAAGAACCGATGTGGTGATGCCGAAACCATGAAATATGACCGTGTTCTCCTTCTCGTTTGGTACATTTTCGTATATTTCGACAAGTCAAATATTTTCTGCTTGCACATACATTTTCCGTTTCGATGGTTTTGATGAGATTAGTTAAGACCAGCCAGGCTAGGTTCAGCCAGTTTATGTTTATCAAAAGAACATCATTAATAAAATAAGAGCAATTATTTGTACAAGCTAACATGCAAAGGTGGTAGATATCATGTAGGGTATTTCACTTCCCCTGAGTTGCACTCCATCAGACGCCCCAAATGACAGAGATTCCGCTCTAATAAATAGGGCTTGGTTTTTGTTTGACATGATTGTCATATGTATGATCCTTCTGCCCGTTCAGATCGATTTTTGGTCCGGCGACGAGCGTGCAGCGTTCCCTCCCACGGTCTTCAAATCCATCCAATTTAAATATGACCCGAGGATTCGCGTCCTCCGTTTATATATTCAAATCTATGCACCGCCCACGAGGATGTTGTTGACGGGAATGTGAACTAGAGAGAAAGAACGTATAGTCAGTCAATGAAACCGTCGCATCAGACAGAATGTAATGGCGTGTAGCAAGAAGTGTATGATCGAAAAATGGCAGGGTGGTAAGAGCATACTGAGCTTGATGAAGTAGCCAATGGCCCCCTTATACACTTATTAGCTGATGGTCATGACACAATTCGAATGCGAGGGCAGACAGTACCATGATGAGAAAGCCCATTCCGACGGCCTGGCTGATCTTTATGAACTCGCGCTTGTCGGCTAATCAGAAGGATAGAGTCAGCATGAAATAACTCAAGCCAAGTGCCGGGAATTCAGTCCTTCATGAAACATACGCTTCGTGCAGCGGCGAACAAACTGGGTGCCATCCCGGAGGAAGTCCTTGGGAATATCGGCAAGATCCTGGAAAGTATCCGACATCTTGTTCTAAAGCGACAAAGGAAGAAAGTAAAGGTGTAAAAGAGCGATGTCTGGAAGTTCAAGAATTGAGCAACAGCTAAGGAAAGGACCAGAAGTCGGAGAGATCGCGTGGCTGATTCGCCCCTTCTCATTCTGGAGAGCTGTCCTTCCGGGGTTCCGGAGATACGGTTGTGCCGCTCCGGCCCTCTGCGGCCTTCTTCCTGTCTCCCGGTCCATTCTTCGGTTTCCTGCGAGAACCGCCGCAGCCTTGTCACTGTTTCATATCTCTGCCACGCCCTTTTTTCGCTCTGAACTCGCGCGTTGGCTGACCGTGTCTATCGCTGGAAGACTCAAGCTCGGTTTCTTCGCCCCCAGACAACCTCTGCGAGTTGTAGAGAGCTTCCCTCGATCTCGAAACGTCGCAGCGCCACCCGACGCCCGCGACGAGAACCGACTCAGGGGATAGACCTGGAGCGTTTTGTTTTTTTCTGGACGCT
This sequence comes from Penicilliopsis zonata CBS 506.65, assembly GCF_001890105.1. Lineage (NCBI taxonomy): Eukaryota > Fungi > Ascomycota > Eurotiomycetes > Eurotiales > Aspergillaceae > Penicilliopsis > Penicilliopsis zonata. The sequence continues at coordinate 408,042 of NW_019208927.1, forward strand.
CCCTTGGGATTACTGCAGTGCTGGAAGGTTCGACGCAGTGGCTGAACCCATTTGTTTGCTCTGATTTACTCCCTGTCTCCCGCTAGGAGAGCTCTCTGCACCTGTTCTTGAACCTCGAGTTCTCTATTGAAACTCTTACCTAGCTTCTGCCTGACTGTGGCCGAGCTGCACGCGCACCGCTGCGCCTTTTCTGTGGATATAGGCTTCTCTCTTGTGTCTTACTGACGAAACGTCTCCTATTCCAACTGTACTGCCTACTTGGATTTTCTAAGATCCAAGACCACGCCTTAACCCCAGAGTCGAAAGTGTTGTTTTGAGGTTTGAGGGGTTTTGTTCTCGTCGGATTGTACGTATCTTCTAGCCTTTTTTTTCTCTGCTGTGTTATTATCTTCGACTCTGGTTTTTTTTGGTTTTTTTTTATTGTTTTTCTCAATCACTCCTCTAGCTTTTAATGGTGTTTAATGCGCTGAGAAGGCTAGATGATAGCAATTTGGGCTTTCATCTGCATAAACCACAAGCTTAATACTCCCGCGGATCAATCTTATCTCTTTACTAATGGACGTCTTTTCCTACAGACATGTACTCTCATTGAACCAGCGAGAACTCCAAAAGAAAACAAGAAGAAAGAAAAAGGCCTGTGTATAAGCCAAAATCAAGCAATTAATTTCTGTCCTGGGATTTCCTGGCTCCGTTTAAATCACAATGGCCACGGAGGATGATAACTTTGATATTGACATTTATGGGGATGGGGGCTACAGCGCGAACGAACAAGGCGACTTCAAGCAGGAAGATCCGGAGCTTATCCTAGACGCGCCCGAAAACCCGGCACAGCAGGGCCACTCTTCGGAGGCTAAATACAGTAACGGCGAGACGACAACGGGCACAAACGGCAGCCATGTAACAAGCACAGATACGACGGACCAACGCCGGGAGCCAGTAACCAAGGAACCCCCCCAGCAAGGCGTCAAACGCAAAGAGCTGGACGACCGGCAGACAGACCCTGACGCCACGACAGCGCTGCTGATCTCCGATCTCTTCTGGTGGACCACCGACGATGACATCCGGGGCTGGGTGCAGCAGGCCGGGTGTGAAGATGAGCTGAAGGATGTGACCTTCAGCGAACATAAAGTGAATGGAAAGAGCAAAGGGTAAGCAGAGGGTTCCCCTCTCCATCTATTTATTTGCTAATCCGTTTTCTCGTTTCTGTGTAGGCAAGCTTTCCTGGAATTCCTGACCCCGCAGGCGGCGACGGCAACGAAGCACAAGATCGAATCGCCGAGCACATCAGGCCCGGCGGGCCGCAAGCACATGATCAACTACACGAACCCGCACACGAACCCGTTCCGGACGCTACCCAAGGACAACCCGATGCGCAAGGACAACCAGAGCCGCGGCGGGCCCGGCGGGTTCAACGCCCCGCCGAACCAGAACATGGGCTTCGGGATGAACAACATGGGCGGAGGCGGCGGGTCGTTCCGCGGCGGTGGCCGGGGCGGGTTCAACAACCGCGGCGGAGGTGCCGGCGGGATTGGCAACGCGATGGGCGGGGGCGCCGGCGGGTTTGGCGGGAACCGCAACTTCCAGGGCTCCATGGGCGGTGGGTTCCAGGGGAACCCGATGGTGGGCGGGTTCCAAGGCGGACCGATGGGCGGGATGCAAAACTACGGGGGCTTCAATAATCGGGGTGGCGGCATGATGGGCGGCGGCGGCGGTGGTGGTGGCGGGATGCGCGGCGGGCCAGCGATGCGTGGTGGCCGTGGCGGCGGGGGTATGGGAGGCGGGCCTAACATGATGGGCATGCCGACCATGGGGCCCATGGGAGGCATGGGCATGAACCCGATGTCTGGCGGGATGAATCCTATGATGGGAGGGATGGCAGGAAACATGGCCATGCAGGGTATTCTTCTTCTTCTTCTTCTTCTTCTTCTTCTTCTTCTTCTTTTTTTAATACTTACGTGTCTAGGACAAGGCTTCCAAGGCCCCAATGCTCCCTTTCAACAAGGGTTCTTCCCTCAGAACCAAGGTGTAGGAGACGGCACATGGAACCCGCACGGTGCAAAGCGCAGTCGACAGGAATGAAGCTGCACTGCAAAGGCGAAAAAAAGAAGATAATATTAAAAAAAATCAACGGTGATGAGAAGTCTGTCTCTCTCTCTCTCTCTCCGTCTCTCTTTCTCAGAGCTAATTTGATATTGATTATGGGTTTGTGTGGTATGGAAATTTGGCTGGGAAACTGTTTCATTTTCTGTTCTACTCTGTTTCTTATTTTGTTGAAAGTACTTGTAACGGTTCATGGGAAATCTGTTTATTACTTATAATTCTCAAGGTGTATTAGAAGAATAGTCGATAAATCATACTTCAGTCATACTTCATAGTCATACACCTCTGTCGAGTGATAGATACCTCTCTTATAGTACTATAACTAATATACAAGTACAGTGATTAGAAGTGGTGCTCCGTACAGCAACAAACTTGTTGATTCAAGAAAAAAAAAAGATTAGATGACCAGTTAAGTTAAGCATCACAAGTCGCCGTCACGGTCGTATAGACGATGACGGTGGAGGTGATCTTCTTGTACTTCTTGGAGGGCGCCAGGGTCGTCGGAGTAGGCGGGACGATCGTCACGGGGTGGGAGTAATCTGAAGACCAACCGATAGTCTTAGGCACAATTCCGGGTTTTGTGTAGCGGGAGGTAGACGAAGAAGAAGAAGAAGAAGAAGAAGAAGGAGGAGAAGATGAAGGAAGGGAAGAAGAAGAATGTATGGCTGTATGGGAAGCAGAGGCAGAGAAGAAGGGGGCAGAGGCAGATGCAGAGGCAGAGACAGAGGCAGAGGATGGAGAACCGGTGTTGCTCACCGTGACGTAGACAGTGGACGCGGCCGCGCAGGTGGTAGCAACGGTAGAATTATCGACGCAGGTGCTGGCGTCCAGTTCCTGGGAGACGTAGAACTTATCGCTCTGGGCGTAGATGATGTAGACGTTTGTGCCGTTGATGGCGTTGATCTGGTATCCCCATTCCGGGGCGATCTCGCAGGGGATCTGGACGGTGGCGGCCAGGTCGGCAGTAGGCACGTTCAGAGACAGGGCGACGTACGAGGGCGGCCAGTAGACAAAGTTGACGAGGTAGATGCTGAAGTCGGACGGGTCGGTGTCGACCGTGGTCCATTCGACGGTGAGATCCGACCCGGCGGCGTAGGTGGAGTTGAGGATGGGCGCCGTGATGTCGATCGCGGAGACGACAGCGGCACAGAGGCCGATCAGGGACAGGAGCATGCGCATTTCTTCTTTTGATCAGTCTTCTCTTCTTCCTTTCCTCGTTATGAAATGGATTCCGTACTCTAGGATTCTAGATTGCGATAGACGATAAAACTATTTAAGGACTCGAAAGAGCGTATAGGTGAGTGAATGAATGAATAGATTAAATAATTAAAATAAAAGAGTGACTGGAAGTGGGCAAGTAATGAGTGAACTGGATGCCTTGGAAAGCCCGGAAACTGCAAAAGAAGGGGGGAAGTCCGATTTATACGAGTACATCGAGGTTATTCGTAGTTCACTAGTTACTAGGTAGTTAGTAGGTACCTAGGTGGTAGTTACTTAGTTCACCACTAGTTAACTAATTAGGAGTAGTCAACTACCACTGGTAGCCTGTAGGGCATAGTTACCTACTAGGTACCTACTCCATAGCTACTATATTATTAGTTACAGGAATTGCCCGCGTAATGCACCTGCGTAGGCCTGATTGACTGTAGCGTATCTGCGTATCTCATCGATGGCGTTCGCCGGTAACCCCCGCCCAAAGTGGCACTCTGTAAGTACATGGTACTACATCTACTGCTAGACACACAGAAAAGAAGAAAATAGAAAGAATAGGAAAAGTGGTTCTCTTCCTCAGTTATGTGGCTATCTATGGAGTATGTAGGATAGTATCCACAGTGACAAGGCTCAGGAATGCCGCTAGAAAGAATGAACCAGTAACTATAGAGTATAGAGTAACCAACTAACTAATTAATAATTACCTACTCCGTAGTAACTAGATTGTGCTCAGACTGAGACATTTGGATGACCATTTCAATTAGAGTGCCCCATTGTCATGAGAATCCTGGAGTTCCACCATTTAGACATTATTTTATTGTCTATGACATCAATTTATAGAGTATTTTAATAATTAATAGAGTATAACTACTACTCAGTATATACCTACTGTGTACGAAGTAGTTGGGTTATCTATTGTATGGACTGTTCAGGAGGTACCAGTGTGCCGCCTAACCGTCGCTTCGAATTGCCACACAAAAAAACCTCATTTTATTTTCAGAGTTCCTTATATTTATCAGGAAGCCGGAGTAAGACTTGCTTACTCCAATCAGTTAGCACAGCAACTCGGGGAACTTGGCATCCGTAGATCATTGGATCAATGCCTTCCTGGTGCTCTTATAGGCGATTCAGAGCACATCCAGGTACAAAGTGTTCGTGCCTGGAACACTTACTACATAGTAACTAGTTAACTAACTAGTTAGTACTTTTACTACTCCGTATGTACTACATCTAGCGCTAAGGTGACAAGTATTGACTGGAAGACAATGTAACGAGTACATAGTAACTACAGACTAGTTAGTTAGTAGTCAAAAGTTTACAATGGGCCTGTCTCACTTTGGTGCCATGCCAAGTCGACGATAATTAGTACAGAGTACTAGGATTAATTGTAGTAGTGAGAACATCTAGTAAATCCGAGTCACAAACTTATAGGGTATAGGGTATCGGCACTAGCCAGGAATTGAAGGCGTCAATGGACGGTCGACAAGAAATAACATGCAAGAAAGAAAAGTTCATGGCGCAGAGGACGGCATGAGGTCATAAATCGGGACTCGTCCGCCGACAGCAAGTCGAAACATGGACTCGTGGTAGACTTGCTCTGTCGGGGATCAACGTATGGTCTCCTTGCAGTGGAGATCGGGCCCAACCCAGCCGACACAGACTCGGCGTGGAAGTTCATCCAGTACATGACTTGAGGAAGCACGAGGATGAGGAGCGCGTGAGAATATTCATGTGGGTGGTGAATCGGGCGAGGGGCCAACGGTTTCAAAGCCATGTTCCGCATTTGAAAGACGTGTATGATCAACATCTCCAAGACCATGGGGAACGAGCAGGATGAGAAGTAGTTTTTGATCATGTAGGCCGCTGAACAGGGTACAATATTCAACGGCATTTCGTCTTCATACTGAAGACACCCTTCTCCAACGAAGCGGTTGTTCGCCACCGTTGTCTGAAGCTGGAACAACTTGACGATGATTCGAAGTCTTGTTCGTAGTCTCGGGCCCCTTGTCGGTCGTTTTCTCGTGGAAGCTGTATCCGCATCTGCATCCGAGACCTCTGTCGAGAGGTTTAGGTGGACTTGGAGCTCATTCTTCAAATCCTTGGACCGAAGACGTAGATGGATACTGTGGTCATGGTCATTGAGATCGAATGGACCCTTTGGTATGGGTTGGCGCGCTTGCTGCCTGGATGCAAAGCGCGAGGTATCACTTGCATTGTCTGATAGTTGGTCAGCATGGCGAGCTTAGGATGAATATTCTAGTACTCACATCTGCTTGGAAACTGCAAGCTGCGAAGCGGTAGTACGTCCTCGCTGAATCCCAAAGGTATGGTCATTACTGATAAGTTGCAAGAATCGTCTCCAGACAAGAGATCTCGGCAATAGTCATACAGTCCAACTTTCCTTTGATGGAAGTGAGCAGATGGAGAGAAGCATCTGCTCAGCTCGAAAGGCATCGGCACCACGCGCCTGTCAGGTCTATCAACCTTTCTGGGCTGTGATTGGAGCAGTAATGCCATGGACTTTGTGACCATGGGATGGATAATTGAAGGCACATCGTGCCTAGATGCTTGGTCAAACCGGTTTGGATTGGCGACAAAGTCAAGGACGTTTATCCCAGTGGAAGCACTCGTGACATCAGCCCACGAGGGAATTTGTTCAGCACCCTTGCATTCTGTGGATAGCTTGGTGTTTGACATCAGGGCTCTGCAGACGTCCTTTACAGACCAAGGCGGTTGAAAGGAGAGTCGGGTAAATACCGATATTGCAAAGGTTAAGGAAGGCCGCTCCGAGACCCCGTTGCAAATGAAGTTCAAGTAGGAGTCGGGGTCATGGCAGGCATATGAAATAGGTTGGACCTGTCGTTGACCACATCTCCCTAGACAAGCGTGACACCAATCGCCCTCAAGTTTGACAGACTGGCATCGAGCGCACCCATCAAATAGATGGCCACATGTGAGGCATTGCCTGCGGGGAGCATCGCTTTTCTTGGGCGGACGCTTTTCCTTCCGTTTTCTGTCGGATAAATTGGCACGATGTTTTGAATGTTTCAGTCCATTTGGAGTGTATGGTGGCTTCGAAGGTTCTGACGGCTCGCATCCCGCCGAAGCATTGTGAACGGCTGATAGAGGCCCTAGTAAGGGATTCTTTGTGCCTGATACAGCTTTTGAGGGCGGCGGCGCAGCAGACTTCTGCAAAAGGGCAGAGACCGATGTTCTTGGGGATGATAGTGGACACGCTTGTCCACCCTTCGGTGGATCCGATTTTAACTTGGCGGCCGATGGGCATATTTGATCAGAAGGAGGTGCCTCCCCATTCAACGACAAGATCACATTCTGAAGGCTGGGTGACGCATAGTGAAAATTGTTATAGGCACCGCCGCCGCCGCCGGAATAGCTAGTATCATTTGCCGAGAAGGAAGCGTTCCCACTTCCTCCCTGAGGGAAATAGGACCCGGGGTTTATTCCGCTGGGTCCAGGGTTCCAGTCGTTTTGACCATTGGGATTGCCCCCGCCACCGCTCCCGCTGTCATCATCACCCCTTCTACTTAGGGGGCTACCATCTTCTTCCACACGGCAGTGGCTGGCGAAGCAATGGAAAAAATCTTTCCAGCTTTCAACGGGCCTGAGGCATTGGGGACAATGCTTCGGCGGAGGCAATTGCTTTTCGAACCGTCCCATATGCTTTAGGCCAGCACTTCCTCGTTCACGATGGACGGACCGAAGATGGTCATGGACTTTGTCTTTGCGTCGTGCGAACCAGGGACATTCTCGCGGACAGTGATATTCGTATTGGTAATAGTGCTCGGTTGTGACGTGACGCTTGAACGATCCAAGGCTTTTGATAGTCTTCCTTTTGCCTTGTGGGCACTTGAGACAAAGATAGCTCACGCCTGGCTTGGAGCTCTCCCCAAGCGACCTCGGGCCCGGAGCTACCGGCAAATGTGACTTTTCCAGATTTTGGAAGGTACTATAGGCACGATCCAACCTTTCTGCCATACGAGGCAGGACGCTCGGAGGGTAGTTACCGTTCTCGAGGCAGTGGATAAAGGAATCGAGATGTCCAATCGCCACTGCACCTCCTGGGTCTTCCAGCCGATTTTGGGGTTGCAGGTATGGAAGGGATTGCAGGTTTGGAAGCGGCCGTGGACTGTGCGCAGAAAGAAAGTTTTGATCGCTCGGGTTTATCAATGAATATGAGAAGTTGATTCCCATCAGGTCTTGATTCATATTGCCCGATGGCGGATGGACGGGAATTTCCAAAAACTGGCTGTCCTGTTCCAGCAAAGGGTCATTTTGGTATTGATTCTCGGTCGTGGAGCTCGAGAGAGTCAAGGAATCGGTATGGGAGCCGATTGCCTGTGGCTTTTAGAGGATGTCAGTACATATACCCTCATGCCAGACAAGACAGATAGAAACCAACGCGGCTCACAGCAGAGGACGGCATGGCGAAACCAAATGCATATTGATCAAAGTATGGAAAGACAGCATGAGCCTCATTAGCCTCGCCGTCACCAGATTCATAGCCGTTATCCTCCATAGCGAAGGACTTGATCTTAATAACCCAGGTAGGAGAGGATCAGAGAGGAGAAGACTGTTGAGAAAGGAAAGGAATCGAGGCTTGCAAATGCAGCGACGAGCAGCTGGACAAGTGAGGGGTAGGGGGGGGGGGGATAATATAAATTTATAGGATTGAATAGAGGAGAGATTGGATAATAATAGGCAAAGGAAAGTGATGGGGTGTGCAAGAGCAAGATGGGCTGGCTTATATGTAGTCGGAAGGAGAGTGGTAGAGAACGTAGGAAAAGGTTGAGCAGAAGAGATTGGGAGGACGCAGAGTTTAAGGAATTTAATTCCAAGCTCCCAGTCCTTCCTATCTTATTTTATTTATTTATTTTACTCTTTTTGCCTGGGTGAAAAAACAGCTGGCACCAGCACTCAGACGAGCGGTGACGTCTGTCATTTTTACTCGCTCCGCCACTGCGGGGGGGTAAGTGCAGTGTATGTACCTATGTATGGGTAGTTACTGTCGAGTCGATCGCCTAACATGAGATAAGAGAGGAAGAGCAGGGAAGAGACATCAGAAAAAGAGATCAAATGTATTTCTGAGTGCCTGATTCGCGTGTGGTGATCAGGTAGGTACTAGGTAGGTAGAATAGGTAGGTTAGCGATGACCAGTGCCTGAGGTAGCTGAGGGTAGCTGAGGTACTTCTTACTTAATACTTACTCACTAATAATTTATGGTTGCCTTAACTGAACGAGGCAACCTTTGCAATCTAATAAGTTTAGGAGGTACCAGGTATCATGGTAATTACCAGGTATTCACCCTGGATTACTTACTGATCTGGACCAGACCTTCTCCAGCTCCCCACACAAATCCAAGACTATTGTTTATTTAGTATTTAGCTAATACTACCAATTGATTTACTATTAAACTACCTATGTAGTTATATTAGTCCTTCTACGGAGATTTTTAAGCTCTTCCAACTGTTCGCCCCGCTTCAAGGACCATGGACGAGAGTGGATCTGGTCGATCAATCTAGATAACCTTAGGTACGGAGTAGAAGAGGTAACTACCTAGTACCTGGTACTAGGTACCTCCTAGGTAGGTATTTAGTAGGTACCTGTTAGATGATATATCTTTCAATAGCATTATATGGAAGTAGTACCTCCTATAATGAAGCTGGTATAATGGTATTCTATTTATGGCGCATCTACCACTTAAACAGCCTTTTGAAATAAATATGAACTAGATCTTATTGAGTGGATCCCCAAATCTATCTCCAAGTCTTGGTTATGGTCCCATCCCTGTGGGTACCTGGTAGTACAACATACTAGGTACATACTACGGAGTACCCGACATACTCCGTAGTTAACTAGGACTAGATCTACATGTACCTTTTTTTGGTGTTCTGAACGTCCATCAGATCGCAATCTGACCTTCTGGATGGTTCTAAGACATCCCTTACCTGAAATTCAACAGCCAATGATCTTTTCTTTTCTTTCTTTTCTTTCTTTTCTTTCTTTTCTTTCTTTTCTTTTTTTTTTTTTTAGAGATCTCTAGGATAACCCTATCAACAATCTCCCTGGTAGTTACAAGGTACCTTACTATTCCAGGTGACTCAAGAGCTGAGCTGTACCGCCATTATTTACCAAGACTTATATCTACTGGTCCGCACATACATACAGACCTCCTTACACCTGTCAATTAAACCACTAAAGTCCTCGGAACCCACCGTCTTCCTATCCATAAGCTGACCGCTCAACACGGATCCATGCGATGTGGAAGAGTTTTAGGTATCATTTGACTGACCTAACTGTTAGACACCAAAGGCAAAAAAAAAAAAAAAGCAAAAGCAAAGCAGCCTATCGGAGGGAAAGAGATGGTTGTCCTCATAAAATAATAGGTGGTCATATACTCGGTCGGTCGGGAACACTACCTGGTAGCTACCTAGGTACCTAGATAGGATGCCCAGCTTGATGTTAGTATCAAGTAATAGCTAAGCCAGCTGAGAATATGAGCCTCCGGTTAGTACTGTAAGTGTACCTAGTCTTCCAAGTCTAATCAAGTCAACTACCTATCGAGACAAGTACGTCAGGGAACTGTACGACAAGGTATACCTAGTCTCAAGCGGGCTGTGTCGGAGTTTACCTGGTAGTCTTGCTGGCAAGCTACCCTACAGGTACTCCGTATAGAAGACCGAGGTACCATACAGAGTACTAGATGTCAACTGAAGATACATGTATTGCCGTCATTAGGGATACTACAGTCGATTTTTCCGGTGGTTTTACCAAAAGCTAACGTATTTTAGAGTATCTAATACTATCTACCTAGGACGTGAAGTGTCTAGACTAATACCCAGAGAGGGTGAATACCTCGGTATACCCCGAGGATGAACAGTGATAAATACGGAATACCCCTTCACCCTCTAGAAAAAAAGCAATGTTTCTTGTCTGCTCCGCCACGGCCCCAGAGAACGGAGTACAGTCGTCCTAAACAATCATCCGATCCGGATTCTTCCATCCACACAACCTGTTCCCAGGAACAGAAGGAGAGTCAAGAGTGAGGCTCCAGCTCTGGCGGTGACCCATCTTGGCGAAACAGAAGAATGATGCGGAGTATTGGCAATTACCGAGAACCAACGAAACAAGATCGCTAAATCAACTTTCTTATCTTGGTAGATCATCATTGGTGGTTATTTAGTAGTACGTACCGGTTGCTCAGATATTTAGCGACATATTTACCACTCATGACCGCGGATCAGGAACATTTAGGTAGGACGGGGATCCCTGGACTCAGCGGACTCCATACGAAGTAGAATATTGGACGGATGTCACTGCGTTTCGACTTCCAGCCAATGGATGAGCTCGGAGATAACCACCATGTTTCTTAGTTAACTATCCTACTTATGCACAGATGTGATTGGCGACAGCTCCTGCATTAAAGAAATACTACCAAGTAGTAACATGTAAGCCATTGTAAGAGCACATGGTTGCCTTCAGGTAAAAAGTCTGTTTCGTCAGCGTAGTCGACCGAGAAGTTGCTGTCGTACTCGGCAAACTGGGTGCCTATTCCTAGTAGTTCCGGCGGACTCAGAGGACTGCGTGCATTATACATCTGCCGTCAGTCTATGGGTTGATAGCATCCAAGGATATATCCTCAGATGTACACCTTTGCTCGGGAAGTTGACTCAAAAATAGCAGTACCCGCGCTCCTATGAGCTTCAGTATCTGCGTCTTCTGCTTTGCCGTCCATGGTCGAGGCCTCCCACTCTGACTCGTAGTCGGAGTATCTCTTTTGTTAAAAGGAAATTGTGGTCTCATAGAATCTCAGTACCGTCAAAGCCTGCTCAGCCTGGATCAGATACTCTCTCGCTGAAAAACAGCATTAGCTTTGAATCGCAGTTGGGGGGTACTAGCTTAGCAGAGGCAACAAGAGAAACAGTCAAATCGATGGTACTGGAATCAGAACCTTCAGGTTAGCCCTATACGACAGATAATAACACCCGCCGGCATTGGCCGCATCACTTTCCAACGTGGCGTAGAGGTCAAAGAGCTGCCTCATCTTGAAAGGTCGGATCGGTGAGACCGGTCCTCGGCTCCGGTACGGAGGAAATTGGAAGCATAGGTCCTTCCCGATTCGGGCAGACACCGCGGATCGGTGAAATATATACGCGGTCAGAAACTCTTCCTGCCAGATTGCTCTCAGCCTCGCCCACCAAAGCGCTATCTTTGCTATTCCTTTTTATCCTTTCTTATTGTATTCAAGCGACTCATGCTTTGATCTGACAGCCCTATCGACTCTATGAGAATAGATAAAAGAACTAACGAATATAAAACTGTCATTCTCATTCTTGTTCTCCTGACGAATCCCTTCCTGAAGGTTCGGCCACCGACGTATTACTACTACTCTAGAGTACATGGCAGTGGAAGAGAAACTCTTTCAAATACTCAAACATCTCGGTCATGAAGACGAAGGGGGAAAAAAGGGAAGAGAACCAGTCCAGCCTTTATTTCTCCGGAAGAGGAAACTCTGACCAGGGCTGTGCAGTTGTCTTTTCGTTGAGGAATGCCTGTAGCATGGGTGGCATTGCCTCATCGTTGCCCTGGATCAGGGAATAAACCGATGCATGGGAGGTTGAGGTCTGGCTGTTTGGTTCTCGAAGCAGTTGGTGCTGTCCGAGAGGGAGGTCTTTGGCAACCCATGAGCCTACTGCAATCAAGTCTTGCGGGTATTGACGGCTGGTGAGGGAACAGGTCAGTCCGAGCTTCGGCAAGTAGAGTTTGCATGTCTTACTTCTCTTGTTTAGCCATATTGAGATAATCTAACCTTGTCTTGTTGATCGAGCTTGCAGAAAGAGCAAAGTATATGAGATACGCGGTCAAAAGTTAAACTTGATGGTCCGGTCTTAATGGCAATGGAGGATCCCCAGCGAGTTGCTGCATAAAACCTACTCCAAGGCAAGCGAGGCTGTCTTTATATATCATTCGAAGCCGTCATTGCTGATATGGAGGCATGTAGCTGCCCAGGTCTAAAACAATAACCATTCCATTCAACAACACAGCTGACACGAAGGCAAATGCCAATAGAGTCATATTTCCCCCCTGGGCATACAGATCAGCATGCTGAAAGCAGTCTTTCACCTCTTGGAGGCCTGGATATTGCCAGGTAGGAATCAAAGCTGCCGTCTTCCATAGCCAGTACATTGGTCCCGACAGCACTTGGCATTCAATCTTCCGCAGCAACCAACTATCTTTGAGATTCTCATTTCCGAACGTCTCCATGCCATATGTCAATTAGGAACCTCAGCCTTACTAGGCAGGATGGTGTCGGAGCCTTGAAAACCACTTTAATTTCATTTTAATTAAGGGGGGCGTGGACAATAATACTCAAGAATGTACTAATCCTGCATGAAAAGTGCATGACCAGCATAAAACCTCAAGAAAAATTACGGAAGGCGGCACACTGAATCGTCATCTTTCTAGACGAAGTGGAGCTAAATATTACTCTACAAATCATGATCAGCCATTCTAAAGGTCCTGGTGTATAAAGAGCGGTGAGGTTACAGACTCCTGTTCGAGTGACACCTATAGCCAGTAATAATTAGACAACGCGCATTCTCTTGGGCTCTGATGAAACAATAAGTTTGATCCTAAAGTTTTTGATGAGAGCAGACGAGTCAGGATTATGCCAACAATTTCCTTGTTGCATACCAGCTGACAGGGTTCGCAGCCTGAGTGTGTTGGAGTTCGCGCACTGCGGATGGATAGACTGAAGAACAGGTACACCACCTATCAGCTTACTATTTTATGTCATGTCTAATATCAAGTAGAACAAACATAGTGTCTGGATTCGCTGGACAACGCAATTCGTTGTTACAGAACCAACAAAGCGATGACAGCAAGCAACGGACGGACAATGACAGACAGAAGGACTCTGTCTCAGCCATCAGGCGGCTCTCGCGATCCTCACTCAGCCTTGTCGTTTCAGAATCCCGAGGAACGGACGATCTTGCGGTGAGAGGCACCAGATACAGTCTAGCAGAGCTCTTTCAGGCACCCGTACTCCAACTATCAAGTATCCAAGATACTGCTAGAACCACCTTGTGCTTTCTTTCCAAGTTCATAGGAAGAATGAGATATGGGTGGCGAAAACCCATCATCAACGGCCTATCGATGCGCAAGAATGACGGGTGACGCGGGTCGCGCCGACAAACAAAGCGGGTGGGTCTGCATGACACGCAGTGGTTCGTATCGTCCAGCTTGGCAAGAGAGAGTGTGTCAACCTTCAACAACCGACTCGTCGATGGTCAGGGACAACAAGCTCAAGGACAGTCCGCGGTTCCGTCGGAGCAACGCTCGTTGGACCAAAGGTAGCGGTGAGAAACTGTCTGTCCGAACCACAATGGGTCTCTGTTTACATTGTGCAGCACGTTGTCCAGTCAGGGCTTTATCAAATCTTCTGGCCCCACAACTGACTCGAACGAGCACCGCTCGGCCTCTTTCACCGTTATCGGGGAGGTGTACGGAATAGAATGATCCTTCTCACCTCCAGGAGCGAGGAAGATAGCATGTGGCCCAACTCGAAAGGCCAAATCCTGCCGTTGCCAACACTTATACTAAAGATTAACACCAGCAAGCACACAACACCCCGAGAATCGGACATGCAGTTCGCTGACTAAGCCTTCCATAGAGAATCTGGAAGAGCCTCCTGCTCCACAAGGACCATCAAGTTGGCCGTCTACAGTTTTCCTGCACCTTCCAACTGTCCATCTTTGAAACCAACTAGATGGTTTGATTAAGGTTCAGTTTGTGGATCTTGGTGGGCCTCGTAAGAGGAAGTCAGGGCACTTAGTATGTAGTACAGATAGGGTCCACCAGGCACCGAAGGCGAAATCTGATAAATCCCAAGTATATATATTCTAACATATTCATTAGTAATGCTTATTACTTATTGGCAGCTTCCTCCGAGTCTTCGTTGACCTCTCCTTCTAGTTGCTACTCAATTAAAACCCATTGCTTCTGGCTTGACCACATCCTCCTGCAATTCCGCACCTTCTCATTGTCTCGAGTCTCGACACTTCTTGATCTAATACCATTACTCCAGCAAGTTACCATCCCCGAGGCGGTCTTTTGGTTGATTGATCTTTCTATCTTAGTAGGCATCTTAATTTCATAGCGCCCAAGAGAATACCTATCCTCACTCCAAAGACTATCTGAACCTGAGGAGTGTCTAACTGGAAAGAGAAGCAATGAGCTGTTGTTATGGTATATGTGGCTCCTCCGTACTCGTGCCCATATCGGGTCTAGACGCTCCGTACCCAGGTACTCTGTTAGTCTGTAAGGGGAAGGATTCTCATTTAGCCTATGTACGGAGAAGTATGGGGTAAGAGGTTGTAGATAGTACGGAGTATACCTAGTATACTCCGTACTACGTTGCCAAGACGGTATAATGAGGGATTGTTCAATCAGATATCAATTTAGAATATTATCCACCAGGCAACAGAATAAACCCTAGGTACGAAGTACTACATTACATACCTATATAGTGCAGAGCAAAGGATTTGACTTGTCAATCCCAGTTTGTACAGTGGGGGAGACATGGAAAAAGTATTAAAATCCCTGCCAATTGCCGCCTCCGATCGCCCTCTTGAGCCAATAGAGCCTTACCTCTCTGTCACATTCTAACCGTGAAGGGATAAAAATAAAATTGCTTTAAGAGATTTTCTCGTATCCTTCGTACCCTGCTCCAAATACAGTCTAGCTGCCGCATGGCACACAACCTTCTTTTCCAACGAGCCAATGAAACAGAATGGCCGCCTTTCTGCTTTCAGCACTAGATACGAATATACGAGTAGAGCAAAAGTAGATATAGTTTGAGGACCCCTTGACCAAATTGACCACAGTATCTGTTCTGATTGAACTTTCCAACTCATCAGTGATAGTTCTTCCCTTGTTTTTTTTTTCTTCTTCTTCTCACAATGGTGGCTTGGGTACTATACTACTACAACCCCTCCAGCGCAGCTGCAGGAATCTTCCTCGTGCTGTTCGGGCTCGGGGCTCTCCTGCATTTCTACCAGTTGGTCCGGACACGAACATGGTTCATGATTCCGTTTCTGATCGGAGCGATACGTATGTCTTTACACACAATAGAAGAATCCCCTTCTTTTCATCAACTCATGCTAATTGATCTTCAGTTGAAACGGTCGGATATGTCGGTCGTCTCCTCTCCTCCTTCCAGTCTCCCAACTGGACGACAGGCCCGTACATCATCCAGAGCGCTCTGCTTCTCATTGCGCCAGCCTTCTTCGCAGCCTCCATCTATATGGAGCTTGGCCGAATCGTTCGCGTGCTGGAGGCGGAGAAGCTGGCTGTTGTGCCCGTGCGGTGGTTGACTGCGATTTTCGTCACGGGTGATGTTCTGTCCTTCTTGATGCAGGCGTCTGGTAAGATCCAAAAACAACCCTTTCCCTCTCAAAACATAGTACTAGACTAACAGCCTTTTTTTCAGGCGCCGGCCTCATGGTTCAAAATACCTCCAACCCCGATATGGGCGAACATATCATCGTCGGCGGTCTCTTCGTGCAGATCATCTTCTTCGGCTTCTTCTTCATCACCACCATGTTTTTCCAGCTCCGTATCGGCCGGTCTCCCACCTCTGCGTCAATAGATCTCAGCTCGATCTGGAAGAAACACCTGTTTACCCTGCACGCATGCAGCATTCTGATCTTGGTCCGTTCCGTGGTCAGAGTCGTCGAGTACCTGCAGGGGTATACCGGGTTCATCGCGGTGCATGAGGTGTTCCTCTACATCTTTGATGCGGTGTTGATGCTCGCTGTCGTGATCTGTATGAACTTCACGCATCCGAGTGAAATCAACTGTCTGCTTGGCCGATCGGACTGGATGATCCGTGGTGTCAAGGCGCATAAGTCGGTTCCGCGCTCGGGTGAGCTGCCTATGTAACTCATGCCCTGCCCCTGATGTTTGAGTTTTTTTTCTCTCCCTTCTCTGTATCTCTGATGCCAACCATTAATGTATCTCCCTGTTTGATTTGTTGTTTCAAGACTTTCATGTCAACATAAAGTTATGACTAGATATTAGATCTTAGATCTTGTTATTGTCTTTTGTTGAATTCCAATATTGTACAGCCCAATTCCTGTAATGTACAGACGCCGCCCACCCAAAATGCGCCCTTTTTTTTTCTTTTCAATGCAACCCGTCTAGTGAAATGAAGAGGAGAGTATAGTTGTAGTATAGTATAAATCATAAAACCCGATTATGATGTCGTCCCGAACGCGCGCAAGATCACCTCATACCTGTAAACCCAAGCAGTTAAGCAAGTCGATTCATTCATGAAAAGAAGTGGTGGGATGAACTTACATTCCAAACATGATGGCGGCCGAGGGGACTACACGCAACAAGTGTGGTGTCAGGCCGCCATACAGGCCGACCATGCCTTCCTCCTTCCAGACGGTCCGGAAGCATTGAACAAGCCCCGTGTACTTCATCTGAACCATACCATCCCCGATAGAGACCGTGGGTGCCTGTCGCAGTCGCGTCCGGACAACCTCGTGGGGGTACGTGATCGAGGCCGCAACCAGCTTGGCCAGACCCGCAGAGCAGACACGTCCACCCCACAGCTCGATATCGTCCCAGACGCTGGCCACATGCGTGCGGTCAGCCAGGCGGGCGGCTTCGCGGCGGGCAAGAGCCATCTTCATCTGCTCGTACATCACCCACTGCAGCGTCGACTCGGTCACGCCCAGATACGACGCCGATAGACCCTTGTACAGGCCGCGGATCCCTTCATGGCGGACTGTCTGCTTGACACAATCCCAGCTGTTCCGATACTGGCGGCCCTGGCCGTGGGCCGCATTCGACTTGTCCAGCTGTAGCCGCGTCTTCACCAGCCAGATCGGGTTCGTCGCCGTCCCCGTTGCGATCCCCGCCACCGCCGCGGCCGTCAGATGGACCCCCACGGGTGTCTCCTTGGTATCATAATAATTGAAATGCTCGCCCAGAATACGTTTCCCATTCCCGTAGACGTAGAAGTTGATCGCACGGGCGGGCACCACGCCGACTAGGTTCGGGCCCAAGCCTTTGAACAGCGCGCGCCACCCTTCATGCACGTGTATCGAACGCAGAATCTGAATCGTCTCTTGGAAGTGCATGAGCGCACTGCGCGGGAGAGATAGAAGCGGTGATGATGATGCAGGTAGCGGATGTGAGGCACGGAGCGTGCGGAGTTGGGCCTGGTAGAAGTCGGATTGGAGTCGAGTTTTGAGGACGTCAAGGGGGGACGTCAGGGTCGCAGCAGTCATACCGCCAATTCTATAAGAGAAACACCCTTGTTAGCAAGAATGAAACACACACGTATATATGTATAATATTCAGCTAGCAGGTTCACGTACGCCCCAGCAACAAAATGAGCAAACGGCTTCGCCTGCGCCTTATCGGCCGGTCGACCTTCAGACGTTGACGGCTCCGGTAAAACATCCCCTGTTTCTCTTGATTGGATCAAAAACTCGTTCCCAAGGCTTGCTGCTCCCTTTCCGTTCCCCAGATGCGCCTGCGCAGAGCTGGGGGCAGATGTGGCGGATATTGTCATTGAAACGAAGGGGAGGCGACAGAGCCCGGGGAGGGCGACCGGCGACAGTTATCTGTACGATGGAGAGGAGATAAGAAGTATATTCAATCGCGTTTATAACATATGACGTCGAGAATAAAAAAAGAAAGAGCTGGGGTTTTGCCGTGGTTCTGTACTTGTCGTCGTACTTCTCCAAGACTTTTTTCGGCGAACTGGAGCTGGACGCGGACCACCAGTGGGAAATTCCACGCACTATAGGTTATAGGACAGCACGAGGTAACAATGAGACGGACAACAGGCTTGATACCTAAACAGAAAAACACGAAGGTTGTTTCCGAAGGGATTATGAGACGGCATTTCTTGTCTACAGGTTTGCAAAGGTCCTTTATTGAAGAGAATTGGGATACTCTCCAGCCTTACCTATGACGTTAGTATTTGCTAGTTTCACCTCCAGGTTGACTCTTTCCCCGGGGTTTCGATATCATAGTCCGATGTACTCTACAGTCCAGTTTTTGCAGGCGAATGGGTTTGAGGGATAGATTGCAGTCCAAAACGATGTCGAGTGTGAGACTTGTATATACCTGAGATATCCAGAAATTGAAAAATTTTGAGAATTTTATTTTTTTCTCATTCAGGGTAATCTATGCACAGGCTTTTTGTTTCAAAGGCGTGCTATGTCATATGAGACCCTTTTTGCTTCGTCTCATGCAAAGTCCACCCTTGGATGGAAAACCCAGAAACACCAAACACGCAACCACATCGACCAAATCCATTCCTTTAAATGTGAGTATCGTAGGGGATAGGAGTGATGGTCTCGGGGACGGCGCCCTCGAGGCTGACAACACGGGCCTCACGGGGCATGACGGGCTGTCTCTTGAGGTGCAGGTGGACGCCCTGCTCCTTGGCCTGGCGCTTCTTGGCGGCGTTCTCCTTGACACGGTTCAGGAACTCGTCACGGGAGCGGGAGTGCTGGATGTGCTCGACACGGACGCTGATGCGCTTCTCGAGGTAGCGGTTGCCGACGCACTTGTAGACGATGACACCGACGGCGGTCTTGGTCACGTTGTAGACGACACCGGTCTTTCCGTGGTAGATCTTGTAGGGCATACTATTTCATGCTCTCAGCATTCGTTTCCTCCTCCAAACACTTCAAACCATGTCATATATATCGTAGTAATCCTCATTCTCGAGATGGGGGGGGAAGAAAAAGAATTACTGACCCCTTCTGAACGGCACCGTTGACAATGATATCCACAATGTCGCCAACCCTGTATGAGAGAAAAAAAATATCAGACTCTGCACCTCTAAATTCCACGCTCTCGCTCTCGTAAATGAATCTCGTACCGGTAGGTCTTGAGGTAGGTCGACAGGCGGATCATGCCGGACTCCTTGAAGCCACGGCTGAAGGCATACTGTGGTGAAGTATCGTCAGTGGACGAAATTCTCGGCGACAAAGCAGTTCATCCGCAATGGATCTCATATATATCGAAACGTACCCGAGTGCCGGCGCGCAAACCGTTAGAGTGACCCATGTCGGCGGTGTTGTGGTGCTGGATTCGAAAATTGTCGACAACGAACTCTTCTGCCGCACTTCGCGATCGTGGGTGAGGTCCTCGGCCGCTTAGTGCTTAGTGCGCTGCTTTCCCGCAGCACACAGGGTCAACCCTAGCGCTAAGCCGCTTCAGGACCCACCGTTGTTCGCTTAGTCTCCTCCTCCCAAGACTACGGTACCTCACCAACTTCTTTGCTTGATTTTCGAGAAGTTTAGTGTGTTCGACAACCTCACGACAACCCGGAAACCGCAGCCATGGCCCCTGCTCCGTGAGTATTATCTTGCGCAGCGATGTGAATTGCAGTTGCATGATCCTAATCTATGTTTTCTTTTTCACAGTCGTGTCTACTCCAAGACCTACAAGGTCCCTCGTCGTCGTAAGTAGCCATGGATTGAAAAAAAAAAGAATCTGCAAATGTCGTGCAAATGCTAATTATATTATAGCCTTCGAGTCGGCTCGTCTGTTAGTACTCTCCGGCCACTGATCAGAAGCGTGCTTCTGTTCAAGTCGCGTGTTCCTATGCCTAACCTGTGTGCAGTGACTCGGAACTGAAGACTGTCGGCGAGTACGGCCTGCGCAACAAGCGTGAGGTGTGGCGTGTCCAGCTTACCCTCTCCAAGATTCGTCGTGCCGCTCGGTATGTTGAACTCCAAAAAGAAAAAAAAAAATTGAGCCTCTGATCTTGTACTGATTGGTCAGTGAGCTTCTTACCCTCGACGAGAAGGACCCCAAGCGCCTTTTCGAAGGTAACGCCCTGATCCGCCGTCTGGTCCGCATCGGTGTGCTCGATGAGTCGCGCATGAAGCTCGATTACGTCCTGGCCCTTAAGGTCGAGGACTTCTTGGAGCGCCGTCTCCAGACCTGCGTCTACAAGCTTGGTCTTGCCAAGTCCATCCACCACGCTCGTGTCCTGATCAAGCAGCGCCACATCCGGTATGTTCATGACTTGATGTTGAAAGATATATGGAGCCCTTTGGAGCCCTTTTTACTAACTATCTTGTTTCAGTGTCGGCAAGCAGATCGTCAACGTGCCCTCCTTCATGGTCCGCCTCGACTCCCAGAAGCACATTGACTTCGCTCTCACCTCTCCCTACGGTGGTGGCCGCCCTGGCCGTGTCCGCCGCAAGAAGTCCAAGGCTGCCGAGGGCGCCGGTGACGACGAGGAGGAGGAGGAGGAGTAGATGCAAAATACCGGGAGTTTCGGTCGGGTTTCGTTCGGAAAAAAATGTGCCGGGGGTTTCATACCGAGTACAGCATAGCATTTACCTTGTTGTATGATCATGAAATTCAATAAAACAAAATTCATTCGAAACCCAATCCTGATCCCTTTCTTGCCTTGACAAATGAAAAATGTACTCCATGTAGACCCCTCATGTACCCCTCCCTCCACAGTAGACCCGGGCCTAGACCAACACCAATACTCCCTTCATAAATCATGCAAAACATTACCAAAAAAAAAACGGCTATCCTTCCGTCCCAACGAGCTTCTTCAGCGTATCTTCGGCCCCTCTGTACCACCGTCCCATTTCTACTAGGCCGTCGCTTTCGCCCTGCTGCTTCTTCCGCTGCGCTTCCCGAGCCTGCGCAACGACTTCCGTCTTTCGTCTCTCCAGCACGCTGATCTCTCGCTCCACGGCCTCTGCTTCGCGGGTCTTGCGCGGTAAAGTGCTCTGGGCCGTCGCCAATTGTCGGTTCAGCGCTGCCAGTTCTGCCTCTCTCTCCGCCAAGAGCGCCAGAGTCGCGGGAAGTGGGAGATTTTGCGAGGACGAGATGCGACTCGGGTCTGAAATATTCATATTGGCCACCTGTTTCGCACGAAGCCCGGCGATCGTCGATTCCAGATTTGCGATAGAGTCCGGTAAAGAGGAGAGCTGCGTCATCTGTACTTGGACGTTCTCATAACCTAATAATAAGAATAGTTGTCAGCCGTTGATGCTTCACAGGGGAAGAGTGAAACAAAACTCACGCTGTGCCAGATCCCTGCCCATTTTTTCCATCTCCTCCACCATCACGCGGACCTCTTCCTTGCGCGCTTTGAGCTCCGCCTTCACCTCCGCCAACTGCGTCTCCAGCTCGACGTTCTCATTGTGTCCAACGACGAGGGGCGGGTCGCCGACGATTGATCGAAGGAACTTCTCCTTTGTGACTTGCTCGAGGTATGAAAAGCGCAATTTTGAAAATAATTCCTGGGGGGGGATTGTCAGCAAGAGTCGCAATCGCCGCTTAACCCCGCCTACCTTGTAGTGTGCCAAGTCCGCCTCTAGCGACGCAGGTGTCGGGTTATCCACTGTAGAGACATCCGAGCGACGCTTCGACGGCGATTGTTTTGATCCCGCGCTCTCTCCTGGCGAAAAGATCGGTTCGCTAATCCGGATGATTGAAAGGCGGGCCTGTAAATCACCCGTGTCCTGGTGCAGTTGTTGCAGCTTTTCCAGCGTCTCTCCCGGATCGACCGCCGCCATTTTAATAGCAATTCCGACCGTTGCAGGTGCGACAACTAGTTGCGAACACCAAGTGTTAAAACGAATGGAGCCGGTTATCTGTAGAGCAGTTTATCTGTAGAACGGTCGTGGTTCGCGTGTATGTGGTGGGCTGCGGAGGTAAACAAATCGGCCTGCCGATCGTTTTTTCGGCTCCGCTCGCGGGCGGTGAAGTCATTGGCGAGCAGCTTTTGGAGAAGGTTGAGAACACCAGCGTGCTTTGTTCTCACGATTTGAGGATTGGATCCTAGCTTAACTGTGATTTGGTGGTTTTGAATATTGTATGCTCGCCACAGTGAAGTTCTTTCCCCGATCATATGCCGCCACTACTTGGAGAAGCCATGGGCGACCTCAGTGACGATGACTATGTGGCACGACTACTTGCGAGCGAGGCACGGGAGAACTCGTTGAAATACTCATCTCGGGGGTTGGAGGCATATATGCCGCAGAGGTACTTGGCTCTTCCGCTGTTATTTTTCTGGTTTTGTCGGCGAAGCTGACTCCTTGCTAACGAGTTGAACCGACCAGGCCGACAGGCAGTGCACCCAAGCCGAACACACGATTTCTACGACACATCATCAAAGAAACCGACAGTCATAATGCAGCATTAAAACGCAAGGAGGAGCGGGAAGCGCGGGAACGGATGCGCCAGTTACGAGGCCAGATGTCAGGGCGTAGAGAGAGGGAGCACTCTAAAGAGCCAGAGTCGAAACGAAGAGAGAGAAGAGAACCGAGAGATCGCGAGGATAAAGATCGCTCACGTCGGAGAAGAGAAAGAAGTCGGTCGGCGTCGCCTGGTAGAGATCGATCACGGAGGCATCGCCAAAGGCAGGAGACCACAGATGATACGGACGATAGGCAAACTGTCTCCAGACGACGGCGGCGAGAGAGCCGAGAACCAGATCGAAGACGCCCATACTCTCGATCACGTAGTCGCTCTCCTCGCCGTGAACGACGGTCGGATACAACCAGCTCTCAGCATCGACGGCATAAGCGATCTTCTCGTCGGTCTGCGACACCACGTCGATCTCGCTCACGGTCACCGAGAACCAGAGAGGAAGAACGTCGAAAGTACAAAAGCGACAAGAGTACTACTAAACCGGGCTATAGTTCGAGAGAAACTACGCCACGGAAGACGGGTGTATTAGATTCCACCCACAGGGACGACGACGCAGAAGACGAGTCAGATCCTCTCGAGGATCTCGTCGGCCCACTGCCACCGAGAAGAGACGGCCGCGACGATGCGCCGATACGATCTCGGGGGCGTGGAGCGTATAAGTCCGCCACGAGCAACATTGACGCGCATTTTGCGCCTGATTACGATCCCTCGCTAGACGTTCAAGTGGAAGACGACGGGTTAGCTGCTACGAACCAGTCTACCCGACGCCCTGTTGCTGGCTTAATGACGAAGGATGACGACTGGGAACTAGCTCTCGAGGCACTTCGTGACCGCGCCAAATGGAGACAGAAGGGCGAGGAACGACTACGTGATGCAGGTTTCCATGACTCCATCGTGGAACGGTGGAAGAGCAACGAGGCACCGGCGGGCGCTGAAGGCAGGCTCGAAGACGTCAAGTGGTCGAAGAGGGGCGAGAGTCGGGAATGGGATCGCGGAAAGGTCGTCGATGAAGCAGGCGATATTGACGTGAAAGCGCCTTGGTAGGCCGATACCGATGTTATATATGGCTATAGTAGATACTATCTGCAAACACTGATCTTGGCTTCAATATATATCCTGGTGGAAGCACATTAAACTACATATAACTCGAGTGAAAAGTTCTAGCATTGCATCTCATTTAGAAAAATACCCCTCAATTATAACACCATCTCATACCAAAACCCAAGCAGATGACGTGCTTCTTCTTCCTTTGATGTATAAATAAATGAACTTGTTCTCCATCCGACATTGAAAATCCACCCCAGAAGCGCTTTTTTTCCGTGCTTTGTAAGGGAGCGGAACCACCGCGAAGAGTCAATAACTGGAAGGAAACCAAGAGAACCTATTCTATTCCTATTACAATAGTTGATCTGTCAGTGTCTATTGATCCTGGTGGATTATTGATCCACGATTACTAACAGAAATCGTTGATCAGATAAGAAGCACCTTACTTATACCATCAT
Organism: Penicilliopsis zonata CBS 506.65; assembly: GCF_001890105.1. Taxonomy (NCBI): domain Eukaryota; kingdom Fungi; phylum Ascomycota; class Eurotiomycetes; order Eurotiales; family Aspergillaceae; genus Penicilliopsis; species Penicilliopsis zonata. Next base: position 432,092 of record NW_019208927.1, read on the forward strand.
TTGTCCCCTGCCTCGAGATCTACTCCGTACAAGATTGACCATTCCATTGGAATAATTCATCGACATGACGGACCAATTCTCCTTCTCGTATCCTTCGCCACTGGAAGGCTACGAAAACCTCGAGCCCCTCACCGAGTAAGCCTTGGAAATGGTACTATCTAGTTAGCTATCAACTAATGATGAAGTGAAAAAACCGAGGACGGAAAGTCGCTCAAGAACCCCCAGCACGGAATCCTCAGCAAAGCGTACAGCGAGTTCCCGGACCCTGTCGCCAGAGACCGTCGCGGCGGGTTCGACATCCACATCTACCATTTCCAAAACAACCCAGACCAAGTGGTATATGCCAAAGCTCTACATGAGAGAATCCGGAGAGAGTGTAACAGATGCCTGAAACCTGAAATCTCAATAGCAAGACAACAGTGACTAATCACCAGCGTAACTATTCGATGTACAGTCCCCGAGCTCCGAATCTACGCCTTTTTCGACAGACCTATCGGCCCTCACCCGGTCGCCATGTTTGAAGTCAACCTGTTCACTCCCGCGCAGTTTGGCGCCTTTGTGCCCTGGCTGGTGATCAACCGAGGCCCGCTGAGCGCTCTGCTTCATCCGAACACGGTGCTGGAGGAGGAGGAGCGGAACCATACGCAGCGCGCAACATGGCTGGGGGAGAAGATCCCACTGGATCTCCGGATGTTCAAGTCGCTGAATGAACGGCTTCGAAGGGAGAGGGAAGAAAGAGAACAAGCAGAGAAACAAGGGCATCTTTAACGAAACTGATACCTCATTATTCTAATACGTTGAATTTATGCTCTTTCACGACTAAAAGGCAACTTACTGGATTACTGGTGCCTAAACCTGGATCCGATCAGGCCATGGCGCTATAAATGGGACGTTCTTCCTTTATTTTAAATCATCCTTATCATACTTTAGATTCATCGATATGTCGACATTAGACAACCCGGCGCAATCTTCCGGCATCTGGGGGCCAGTGACGGCAGTCATCAAGTGAGATGTTTCAATTCTTAAAAAGAAAAGGTTACAAAAAAAAATGACCATTTGGATAGCTTCTGCGAGGATGATTACCAGGTGACCTCGTACATCGCAGAATTCATCAATACCCTCACCAATATCGGATATGGTATGCTTCTATTGGATATAAATAATAATTAGTGGTTTTTTCTTTGGTATTGTTATATTGACAAGACCCGACAGTTTACTATGGACTTTGCGGTCTTACAGTCAACTGGCGACGGAAGCCCTTTGCAGACTTCAACTGCCAGTATCTGGCGTTGATCTTTGTCGGGATCGGCTCTGGCGCATACCATATGTCGATGAAGCGGTCTATGGAAGCCGGTGAGTGGGCGATGGGTTGAGAAGAAGAAGAGAATCATATGTTGATTGACGTGCTCAAGTCGACCAGATGTCCATGCTAATCGGCGCGGCGATTGTTCTCCATCGCGTCGTTACCTTTGACCGTTCACGCGGGCGAGTCCCGCTGGGAATCGGCCTGACTGTGGTCCTGGCGGTTGTCTTTTGGATCCAGCAAACCCTGGCAATGCCAATTATCCATTTCGCCACATTTGCAGGCCTGTTGCTCGTTATCTTTCTCCGGGTGCTGGGTCTCATTCGTAGTACCGTCAAGGATGAAGATGCCAGGAAGCAACTGCGAAGCCTGGCTCTCTGGGGATACAGTGCGTTAGAAGTGACAACGATGGAAAGATGAGACATAAAACATGATTCTAATTCCCAGTTTAGTCACATTCTCTCTCGGATTCATCTTCTGGATGATCGACGTGCACTGTTGCTCGAAGCTGAAGACTGTCCGGTCCCAGGTCGGTCTTCCCTGGGCGTGGGTTTTTGAATTCCATGGATGGTAAGACGACACGACCCCGAAGTCAAACTCGGAAACTTGCAAAGCTGATCTTCAGGTGGCATTTGTTTACCGGAGCGGGGGTCTATCTGTACATGGTGCTGGTCGAATATCTCCATCTCAACAGTATGCAAGACGGCTATGTGTTTGAAACCGCCTGGCCTGCTATCCTGAGGACTCCTGTCGTTCAGAGAGATAAGAGAAGGGAATAAATGATAGTCAGATTTTTGATAATATTCTTCGCAGACATAGTAGTTTGGCGGCGAGAGTAGGAACAGATCCATTCACTTCTACAAGCTTATCGATCGAACTCTCAGTTTAAAGAATTACCCGTGCTCAGACCTGTTCTGTCGTACAATGTATTCCGTACATTCCCCGCAGACAAGATCATCTATTCTGCACGCTGCACAGACTCGGAGACGGGCACCGACATATGATCGATCCCAGCACCTCGCCCATACCATGTCAATGGTAAGTAAGAGCTCGTCATCTTTGAATCTGTTCAACTAGACTCACTCAATAATCTCAAACACTTCCGACGAGGACAAGCTGTGCAATATGACGATGCTGTTTACCTAGATATACTTGGAATGGAATTATGACCATGTAGAGATGCATAAACCAACTAGTTACCTAGTAACTTAGTAACTACCAGGTAGTAACTACCTTACTTCCTACTACATATAAGTACCTAGGCACTGCCTCAGGTGTCAACCCCAAATGGGTTAGAGCTGATATGCAATGAACGGGCTGAGGTGGGCCGATTCTGACGTTTCAGATTTGAATAGTGTCATTTCCCTGTATGCATGAAAGCAGTCAATACATTTATTAGTCTGATCAGTAAAGAATAAACATTTCAATAGAATAATGTATCTAAATATCTTTCATTTACTAACTGTATTTCAGTACTAACTAGGTACTAGGTATCTGATGTACCTAGTACCTACCTGTAGGTAATGTCTTATGTTGGCCTAGCAGGCCTGGAAAAGGGAAGAGATGGCTGATGGTTGCTATTGCTGCTACGGCTCGGACGCAAAGCAGGTGGTTGTGCGGTGTGGCCGCGCCAAATAAGGCGATGCTAAGCCTAATTAGGCATACACCTTTAACACACCCCCTTGTCGCCAAGCACCTATCTAGACTAGCTAACCTCTTATTTAACATTAATTAAAGCATATAATAGCAGAAAAAAAAGGGGGAATTATTTACTTATTAATTATTAATTATTCCTTATCTAATTTATTCCTAGTATAGGTTGGCATCACTACTTTCTGAAGATTAACTAGTTCTTTAAATATAATATACTTTACTTAATCTAGAGGCTTTATTAGGCTATCAGCAAGGTTTATATGACCACTTATTTATTTAATCTTAATTAGTCCTTTATTAATTATATTATAAATAAAAAAGTAATAATTATTAATCTATTTAGTTATGTGATATTCAAAAGCTAACAGTCTCTTAGAAATCTCTGTTTTATCGCTACCATGGGTCAGAGGGAAGGTATCTATATACCTCCCCTTAGCTTATTAAAAGCTAAGTAACCTAATAATAATAAAACTCTATAAAATTAATTAATCTCTAGTATAGAGCAAAAACTCTATATAACTACTTTATTAGGGTTAGAAGATTTTATATTATTAATAAGTAAGCACCTTAGTATTCTGCCAAGGTGATCCTATTTATAGCCATATAGGAGTTTATAATATTACTTACTTATAATATTATATCCTCTCTTACCTAACTAGAACTTTATCTATAAAGTCCTAATCCTCCCTCTAAGATCTTATTAAAATAAATCAGCTATTAATAGGCAATTTACTAGTCTTATTTAATAAGGACTTAAAATTAGTAAATAAAGACTTATTCTTTAATTATTTTATTAATTGCCTACTAACTAATAAAGGGTCACCTAGTCTTAGGTGAGGGCATAGGGTATATCTATAATTACTATTACTAAATAACCTAATAATCTCTTTATTTATAATAAAGAGTATATTTTCTTACCTACTTAGTGGCGATTCTTCCTTTACTCCCCCTTTTACTATTATTACTTCTTATAACTATCCTCTACTAATAGCTTCTAATAGTGAATTTAGGGACTCTAAATCCCTTATCTAGTACTCTTATTATAGGTCTAATTATTTTTATTATTTATTAAAGGCTAAGTATCTAGTGCCTCTTAGGACTCCTTTACCGCCTACTAAGGAGTCTCCCCCTTAGCCTTTATTAGGCTTTTATTATTTAAAGTAGATTATAAATTATAGTGGTCTAGTGCTTATTACTCACTATAAGTTTATTAATCTAAAGAGTAAAATATAACTAATAGTAATAAAAACTAAACTTCTCTTAAAGGTGTATATAACCTCCTTTAATAATTATAAGCTTATTTATTTATTCCTTACTATTTATATATATTAGGACTTCTTCTAAGGTAGTTAGATATTAGTCTTAAGCTATATATTAAAGCTCTCTACTACTATTATTTTTAAGTAAGGACCTATAGCGGCTAATCTTTACTTAAAATATATTTATAATAATAGTCTCTAGACTACCTATATTATGCCTCCTATTAAGGAGCTTAATAAAGATAAGTATTAGGTTTATTATATTAAGGTATATATAAACTATCTCTTTTATAATAAGAGTACTAATTATAACTTATATTTATTTCTCCTAGGTCTTTTTATCGCCAGTCACTAATATATTATAAATATTAACTATAATAGTAATAAAGAATAAGAGAAGAAGGATAAGTATAAGAAGTAGTAGAAGAAAAAGAAGGTTAAGAAGAAGAGAACTTTATTATTTACTACTTTTATTACTTTTATTACTTCTACTACTTTTACTACTAATCTAATATTAACTACTATACTTTCTACTATTCTTTTAGTCTTATTAAACCTATTATTTACTGCTAGTGCTGGCGCCGCTTTAGTTAGCTTATAATTAAGTACTCTTATTATCCTAACTATAAAGGGGGCTTAATTAATTCCTTATTAAACTATCCTAGGTTTTACTCCTCTAAAGGTATTACTCTAGTGTTTAACTATTTCTCATAAGGAGATAACGCATTATTTTAAGGAGTTTCTAATTCTTTACTCTAACTTTATAGATTAAAAAGTTAAGGAGACTATAAATACTTATTAAAAGAGTCTAATTAATAGTTTTCTTTAATTTATTAATTATAATAATACCCCCCCTATTATTCTATTTCCTTTATTAAATGCTAATATTAATAATTTGCTGAAGATTTATTAGGCTATTATAAATATATATTAATAAGTAACTATCCTTAAGGCTTATAAGGATATATTAGTTACTGCCGCCACTATAGAGAAAGAGAAGGAGAAGAATCTATAGAAGAAGTATTTTTTATATATAAAAAAGTATTATTATAAGGAGTAATTAGTGTCTATATCCTAAAATATTATTATTAGCTCTTTATAGCTAGTCTCTTTTCTTTAGTAAACTTTATAATAAATTTCTTCTTAATATCTTTTAGTACTCTTTAAGGGGTAATCTCTTTATCCCTTATTTATATAATTAGATATAGGCCTTTTCTATTATTCCTACCTTCTCACCTTATCTTATAATTAATTAGACAACTACTATGAATAGTCTATTAAAGTTAACACTATTTTAGGTGTTAGTATCCTATAGTCTAGGGTTAGTCTTTTAGTTATCTTTATTACTATAGTCATCTTTAGATATATTATTATTAGATGTTATTTTCTTAGATGCCTCCTATTTAGAGGTGCTCTTTAAGAAGATTAATATTATCCTCTATTAGTCCCTTTATTATTAGGTTACTATCTTTATTAGGGGGTTTTATTTCTTTTATTATACCTTTTATTAAGCCTTTTTAATTATATGCTCTATAATAGTATTATTATTAATATCTTTACTAACCTCTCCCCCCCTTATTTTTAAATATTTCCTTAAATACTCTATTATTTATTGTCTCTCTACCACTACTTACTCTTTCTTTATAATTATTAATAACTCTTTATAGGAGGGCGGCAGTAGTTTTTATTCCTCTAGGATTTTCCTTATTTTAATTAGATACTAAAGTATAATATCTTACTAATATAGTATTTATTATATTATTATTAATATCTATAGCTAGCTTAGTTTATCCACCTTAGTAGTAATTAATTACTAATTATTAATTAGGTTTTATAGTACTTATCTGCCAGGTTCTTTAAGGGTATATATACTTAGAGAGTATATTTTTAGTACCTTATATAGACTAAACCACTTACTCTCTAGCTTCTTTAGTGATTTATTCCTAATTAACACCTAGTCACCTTTTTTAAAGCCTATTTTCATTACTAGACTATTATATACTATCTTTATCTTTATTATATAGTTTAATAGCAGCTTATTTATTAATAATTAGATATAATTAACCTACTAAAGCTATTTCTCTATCTCTATAAGATTGCCGTTCGCCGGTCCCTCATTATTATTACTTAAGATATAAAGATTAACACTATATAGGAGGTAGAAGGGGCTTTTTTCTATTATTATATAGATCTATATATATACAGCAAAGAGGGCCTATAGGAGGTATTTATTCTAGATCTTTATTAATTTCCCTATAATATACTTTATAAGTATTTAACCTAGGAGGCTATTAAGGTTCTTAACCTTACTATTTATCTATAGGTAATATAATATTATTATTTAGTATCTTATTTATAGGATCTTTAGATAGTATTAGACTACCACTATAAGTAAGTTAAGTCTATTATCTAATAAGAGCTTATAAGGGGCGCTATAATTTATAAAGACTTTATTATATAGGAATTTAGTAATTACCTCTACTATACCTTTTAAGACTATATAGGCCACTAGCTAACTTATTATATACTTAATTATTATAATAATCTATTAATTACTATTAGGAGTTAGTGATAAGGGCCTAATTAGGTTAATAACGCACCTCTTAAATAGTAGGGCTATTATTAATAGGTTAAGGTGTCTATATTAGAGGTCCTCCTATAAGCCTTATAATACCTAATATATAGGGTAGTCTTAGACGCGTTATTTAATCTTAGCCTATATTATTAACTACTATCCTTAAGGCTAAATAACGCCCATAAGTCCCAGGTGTCTAAGATGTCTAAATTTATTATATATTTACTTAATAAAGTCTATATAAAAAGGAACTAAAAGATATAGCACTTTATAGTTATTATAAATATACTTTAGCTTATTATTATTCTCTCTCACTAGGCAAAAGTTAGGAGTCATCTTTTTAATTATATATTAAAGACCCTAATATATAAGTACTTTATCTATTATTAGATATCTTACTATACCTTTTAGCCACTCCTCCTCTAAGTAGCCTTAAAGTGCTAATAAGGAGGTTATAAATATTTATTACTACTCTTATTAAACTATATCTTTTATCTTATCCTTAGGCTTATCTTTAATAAAGTCAGGTCAGCAACTAATGGCATTAGGGATAATTACTTTAGTCCCTTTTTAATAGTAAATCTTTAGATTATATCTATTAAACTTATTAATCTATTATATAAGTCTTTTAGAGTATATCTTTATTATTAATAAATACTATAAACTCTTATAATCTATAATAATAGTTATAATAGTACTATTTTTAATATAATAGTCTTAAGTTTATAGCACCTTCTTTATTGCTAGTAGCTCTTTCTTCTATATTAAGTAGTTTTACTTTATAAGAAATAGCTTTTATTTATTAAATATAATAGAGTAGTTAGCGCTATCTTCTGCCATCTATAAAAGAATTATACTAATAGCCTACTTAAAGGTATTTATTTTAATATAGAACTCCTTCTTATAATCTAGTAGATAAAGTACTAGGGTGGTTATTAAGGCTTCCTTTACTACTTAAAAGGCAGCCTTACATAATATAGTCTATATAATAAGTTAAAATTTCTTTATATATAATTTAATGTCTAATTCCTTTAGTAGATTATATAGGGGCGCAGTGATATATATAAACCCCTATATAAATTATTAATAGTAAGTAGTTAATCCTAGAAATTAGTAAACCTTATAAATATTCTAGGGCCTTAGCCAGTTTAATACCACTTTAACCTTTTTAGGTATAGATGATATTTAGCCCCTTTTAATAATATATTTATAGAACTCTAATTTCTTTATAGTAAATTTATATTTTAATGCTTTAGTATATAGTTAATATTCTTTTAGGGTGGTGAGGACTAGATTAAAATATTAGCAGTGCTTATTAATATTCTTAAAGAAAATAAGGATATTATTAAGGTATACTACTATAAAGTAGCTAATATACTTCCTTAAGATATAATTTATTATCATCTAGAATATTACTAGTATATTATAGAGACTAAATAATATAACTAAGAATTTAAATTTATTAAATACTATATTAAATACTATTTTTTTAACTAAGTTGTCTCCCATCTATACCTATTAATATCCTAATAGGAGATTAATCTTTAATATTATCTAGCTCCTACTTACTATATCTAGCAACTCCTAGATTTAGGGCAATAGATAGCTATTCTTAACTATTAAATTATTTAGTACTTAATAGTTAATATATATTTACTACTCTCTTATTACTTTTTAGATAAATACCACTAGAAAGCCCTAAAGACTGGTGGAGGGTTAAATAAGCCCCTTCTACTTTAGGTCCTTTAATTATTAAATCAGCTCCTTAAGCTTTTCTTATAAGAGAGAGAAAGGGCTAATATTAATAGATATAATATTACTTATATTAATATTATATATAATATCTTATTTAGGTAGGAGGGCTACTATAAGTTCTTAATAAAAGATATTATACTTCTAAAGGACTATCTCTACCTTAAGATTTATATATAGCTTACGCCCATCTAGGAGCTTAATAGTTTATTAAAGAAAATAGAGAACACCTTTTAATTTCACCTTATACAGCACATATAGCATATATTATATTAAAATTATATTAATATAAGGTATAATTATAACTTATTATTTAATATCTTTTAAGAGCATAGAGAACTGTTCATCTTAGTGGTCCTA